>NW_007578385.1:141295-167171 GCF_000690725.1 Stegastes partitus | reverse complement strand
AAAGAAACTTTCCCATTGACATTGATAATGTTTTAATCAATGTGGCACTTTTTTAGCTTATTCTAAACAGCCTTATATTTGCGCCCTCCGTATGAATCAAGGCTCTGCTTGGACCAACTGCAAGGGAGTGTCCCTGCATTGATTAGGTATTAGCTTCACCACCTCCAACGCCCAGCCACTTGTTTGCAAACAGTGGTCTATTTCCGAGGTATTCAAACGATCACTAAGCACGGGAGCCAATATTTATAGAGGCTTTAACGGGTTCATTATAGTCAGCGGGGATGGTTCCACCAGGGGATGAAGCACTCATAAAGGGCCCAGCGGAGTAAGTCCCCATCCGCTGAGCATTTCACAGTACAGTCAATGGCTCCAATCATTCCTCAACCACTTTATGGCCACATTGACGTTTATAGTTGTTATGGGGTTAAAACAAAAGCATTATTGGATGCAAAGGGTACGGCGACGCATTTAATCAACGGTCACTCAGTGTAAAGGCCGTAATCCACTTGGTGACAGTTAGTGGCACCCTGGGTTTTGCTCGCGTCCACACATCGTTGCTTCAAGGGAGGCAGTTCGTGATATGCGCTTTCGCTGGGAAGAAAAATCCTGAACGCCCTCATTTACTGATACTCGGTTTATTAAAGTGTCGGTCCTCAGATCTTCAGGGGAAATTAATATACACAAAGAGCAGAAGTTTGGACCCGATTCACAAGTTGGTATGTTGCTTTTGTGCGTTTGTGGTGATATTGACTCCAACTGTAAAATAACAAAACACTTTAAATTGCTTGGATGTTCCAAGTCAATGCAACTAGTGCTGAAATGTACATTCTGCTGTCTGTGTTTGTCGTATGATTTACTTTTTTTAATTTTTTTTTTATGTGGCCAAACTTATATTTTAAGATTAGACCTCGTCTCCTCTCGTTTTCCTCTCCTTCGTCTTTCAGATCATCATTCTTTTCTTCCCACAGTGCCTCCTTCAGCCCGTTTGAATTGGGTCTCTTAATGAAACTACTTAATTGCGCTCCCACTTTTTTTTTTTTTTTGTTGCCATCCTCCCAATCTTCCTCTGTACCCAAAGCAGCGTTCCTTTCAGACAGCATGAACCCTGTTTTGAAGTCAGTGACCCCCCTCCGCTCTTTCCTCTCCCTTCCCCGTCTCTTACTTAACCCCATATTTCACAGCTGAACTACGGCTAATTTCCCCCCAGTCCTCTGAACAGTGCTCTCTATACTGCTAGAGCACGCTTAATTACCCACAATTAAAGCCAAACGCTAACGAGAAAATTGCTCTGTTATGAAATGACTTCAAAAGGACTAGAGTAAGTAGAATGGATTGAAGGAAAAGTTGGGTGGTAGCCTCGGGTGGCAGGGAAGCGCTTCTCTGCTGTGTTTTCCCCTCAAGCCGTCTCAGTGGAAGGCAGTAAGCAAAGACTCCATTGGCAATACCCAAAGCTGTAGACTACAGTATTCAACAGCTAAACTCGAGTGTTGGTACTGAGAAAACACAAGTACTTAGGTAATGGAAGAGTGAATCTGTGAATGCTTTGTAGTGAAAGAAAAAAAAAAACACCCAAAACTTGGCTTTCACTTTCGCTCCTTTAATCACCAATACTTCAAAACGTACCCCACTTACCTGTTTATCTTAACTTGCATCTCATTTATCTCACTTAAAGAAATATACGTCTCATGACTGCACAGGATGAATGGTGGCCGTTGTAGCTAGTGTGACCGATAGATTTTCAATAGATTGCCAGCACTCTGTATGATAAGAAAACAAGGTTATTTTCTAAGCTGATGCTTATTACATTTCATTTACTGAAGCAACCTGCAATCACTGTACATGCCATGGTGTGTTGAAGTCCATGAAGGATAGCTGACGTTCTCTTCACGTGGGCGTGATGTAAATGGTAAATGGACTGCACTTACATAGCGCTTCATACATTCATACACCAATGGCGACAGAGCTGCCATGCAAGGTGCTGTCTGCCATTGGGAGCAACTTCGGGTTTCGTTTTTTTGCCCAGGACCCTTTCGCTTTTGGGGGGGCGGGCGATCGAACCGCCAACCTTACGATCAGGGGACAACCGCTCTACCACCTGAGCCACAGCCGCCCTTTGATGTACACATGACGGCTTACGTAAAGTGTTGAATATCTGCAAACCCCGACAAACCAAATGTCCTGAATGCTGAAAACAAAACAAACAAGCATCGTCTCACCTATAGCTCTGTATAGCAATACAAAAACTTTCATTTGCTCTCGTCTAATGTCTGCTTCTACTCTAACACCTTGGAAATGAGTGGAATTTTCAATTTTGAGGCTCACGGCTTTTAAAAATTACATTTAATCCGGCTAAAGATCTGCAGCCATGCTAAACACAAAGTACAGGTGAAGCTAAAGGGAATGGGATAAGTTGTACAATTATTTGCTCATGCACAACAAATGGAAAATTTGATTTGATGTAAGTTAAAACTTAAGGATTCTCCAAAGTTAGTACAATTCACCCCAATGAGATTTGGATATGTGTTGAACAAATTTCAAGGAAATATAGAAATACAGTAAGTGATGGACCAACCAACATTATCGTCCACGCAGCATCACCGCTGGCATGGCTAAAAATATCATGTTATTTCTCACAAATCTACAAATTTCAGGCACTCAAATGGTTTAAGGAATTAGTTTGAATGAAAACTGTTCACATATCCAGTGAGGACCGAAGCTTATTTTTGGAAAAAGGCTAAATTTTATAGTTTTTATTGCTGTGAGGCCATGATTCCTTTAACCTCCACTGTATTTGACTGACTGATAGTTGAAACTGTGGCCACATAAAACCACAACTACATGCATTTCTAGGTTCAATTCGAGGTGAGCGAGACAATACATAAAGTGATTTGAAAAAAATAATGCCACAATAAATACTGTGTAATCTAAACAGCTAGCAGCATTTAATTCTCTTGCACAGTTTTGAATCCTATACATTTGTCATTTCTGTTGTTTAAGTTGCCACACCTGAAATGATCTGAGACGCCTGGCAGGAGAAAAAAAAAAAAAAAGCCAATTGGTGCAACCAGAACAAACCCTCCTACAGTCAATAAGATGATCGCCAACACATTTTGTAACATAACAGCATTATCTCTCAAAACCCTGCTGAAACCGCCTCGCAGCAGTTGAGCGGAATTGAGACCCCCAGATGTTAGAGTGTATCTGGGACAATATACCTGACCGCAAACCCCCTTTCCCTGTTACTGAGGCATGAGCCGTCCACACCATCAACACCACCACCACCACCACCCGCCCCCCCAACACCCCCAACCCAATCCAATCTACAGCTGGCAAAATGAAACAAATAAACACTAATTCGGATTATTTACGTCCAGTTTACATCACATGATGCAAGGTGCGAGAGGGAGGAGGAGAAAAAAAGAAAAAAAAGAGAGCTATATGGTGGGTGGATAATTGTAACAGTGGTAGTAATAAGTGCAGCGGCTACAGTGATAACAATTAGATTTGATTTCATTTGAGAATGCCTCCACAGCTGCTCCCCACTCACCCCCTTAACCCCCTTCTTTCCCCCCCCACTTTTTTTTTTTCCCTTCCCCCTCCTTTTCCCTCCCCTCGCTCCTCTCCCCCTAGATTAAAGTGGGTGTGTTAATTCCGTTGTGTAGCGATCGAACAGCTCTGGCAACAATGGGAAATGGGCTATTGATCAGAACAGCTCAGATTAAGACTAGGCAGTGGAGCTCTTTCTTGCTCTCTTTCCTCTCCTTTTCTCTTCATTTCCCACCTTCTACTGCCTGTCTTCCTGTCTGTCCTGCTCGTGTCACCCCCCCCCCACTCACCCTCCACACACCCCACTCTCCCCCATCTCTCTTCCTCAAACAAGAAGAAAAGCGTCTTTGCATGTATAAGAGAGTCTAAGAGTCCATGTGGATTTCCTTGTCCTTCCTTCCTCCCTGTCCCTCCTCTCGTTCCCACCACTTCTTCTTCTTTCAGCGTCTTTAAAAGATAACATTTTTCGGCGCCTCGTCGGACCCAAAGAACGCACGGAAACCCAACGAGCGCGTCGTAGCCTCGAGTGAAAAATCTAAGACGCAGAACGGGAGCCTTTTAACAGTTCACTCTGCCGCAATTTGACATCCATTCACGAGAGATTTTATATCCGTCAGTCACGCCGAGGCCCTGTGTTGTGCCACAATTAAAGTCCGCCCAGTCAAAACAGCTCACATACCAAAATTAGCTGTCATGATCATGCCGCAGGACGGAACACATTGAGTTTGCATTGAATAGACATAAAACATACCAAATGTAAGGAGACAGCAAATCCATACAGTGAAAAGTGAGCTAAGAATCCCCTGCTCTACTTATATTAATTAACTCAGTCAATGGGGATGTGATAGGTCAGTTATTCATCCTCTTCCAACGCCTCCCCACTCTGTCACATATACCTCCCAGGTGTCAGAGGCTCAGACGCTCCAGCTGCTCAGTGAGGTGGGGGGGGGGAGAGGAGGAGGAAGGGAAAAAAAAAAAAAAAACACGGGAGGATGTTAGAATGTGCTGGTCTGAGATCAGTGGTTATAGGTTACTGACATGTTTCAGACTCTCTGTGCTTTTTGCCCTTTTGGATTTTAGAGGTGACATGTACAAATGCACAGACACTACATGCATGTACAAATACTGACATGCAGCACACACACACACACACACACACACCAGTGGTCACATCAATATCGCCATGACCCTCGGGGGACTCGGAGTATTGGCAAAGCTTTCATCTCCTGAGTGTGCGAGTGTCTGATATTCCCTGCTCTCATCATACAAACATGCATACAAAGCTCACATCTGTAAGAAAAAAAAATAAAATCCAGCTTAACTTACAAAAAAATAAACAAAAAATCCCAAATGTAGTTTTGTGAAATGTGAACCAAAAAGTGAGGCCAAAGAGTTTGGAGAGGATAAAGCCACTGGTGTCAGCTGGAGGGGTTAACAAGCAGGAGGCTGAGATGGGCAGCCGACACTAGAGGGCGATAAAGAGGTGCATGGATTGTTATCTGAATGTGTGATAATGTGTGGTTGTGACCATGTTCTACTAATAACGCTCCATTCATTCAGTGTCTTTACCTCCCAACTGTTCTCAGTTGGATTTTCCTGGTTGTGAAGTAACACTGCTTCCAACACGAGTCATAAAGGCAATTTATCTTTTTTTTCTAAATACTAATTAGGGTCACAGCTATTCATTTCTTGACAAATTGCTGATTGTTTTCTTTGAGTTGTTTTGTCCAACCTACAGGAAACAGCAAAACTCAGAGATGTTCCCAGGCGTTTTTACTAAACATCGTGGCCAATCAGAACACTTCTTACTCCTGTCCAGCACTGTTACATGAGATTCTGTCTACATAGTTTTTCACTCATGTGGTCATTCATGTTTTGCATGTAGTTATCGGCGCTACCAGAACTGGATCTTCTTCCGCTGTCGTCCTCACCGATAACTTCGCTGCCCAGCACGGAGCACAGCATCCCATTCTTCCTTCCAGCCCCATTTTTTTTTTTTTTTAATCCCCGTCCTTCGATCTCTGCCCTCCTCTCCTCTTTTCTCCTGATTCCCTTGTCATAGACTCTGGCTTTCTGCACTCAAGTGAGTTCCATAGGTTTACCTAATTGATTATTAAGTTGCTGATTGAGGATCAATTAAATAATTAAAGTTTGTTAAGGGCAGAGTCGATTTACTGGCACAAGCGGCGGGGCAAGGTCTCTGCTTCTTTTGTACGTTTGTAGATGTGTGTGTGTGTGTTAGCAGGTGTGTGATTTTAATTCATCTAGACGTTTGATGGAAATCATGCGAATGAGTTAAAGACAGCGTTTGTAATGTGTTGTGGATTTTTCGCTGCAGGGACGGCAGGGAGAACGTTGACAACCGCAGTGACTTTCTTCTTCTCCTTAAGCCAGACAGACAGGTGGAGCTGACCTTCAGTGAGTGGCGCTTTAGGTTTCCTTTATATTCATTGAAGAAAATATTGCCGTGGATAGGTAGCATTTTATCCCTCATAGGAAATCACAGTGATTCCCCCAGTTTCAGACGGGAATCCAGCTTTAAGTTTAGGTGGAGGTTTTTTGGGGTTTTTTCATGCTGGTGTCAGAGAAAACACAGTCGGGCACATGAATCCCAGTTGCACAGGCGCTAAGAAACTCCTTGAAGTGGCCACTTTTCCTTTGCTTGTTTGGGGGAATTGGTGAGCTACTCAAGGTGAGCAACTTTTGGGGTCAGGTCAGTGTGTTGGTGAGCACAGTGACTCTTCAGTGCAGGCAGGTTTGGAGGTGGTGGGGGGGGGGGAGAGAGAGAGACGGGATGGAGGGGCTCCTCTTGTGGCAACGAGGGGCAGCCCTGAAAGAGAAAACGCTCACAGTCACAACCACACCATTACACTACACACCCAAACACACACGCACAAACCTCATATATGAGACACAGGAGCGGAAACGGGTCGAATCCTACTTCAAATTCTCTTTCCTCTCGGCTTGTCGACCGGGGAAAACAAACCGACCCGAGGCACAGCGAATGGGGATTTACTAATTAACTACTTACGCACGCACACACACACACACACACACGCAGAGAGAGAGAGAGAGAGAGAGAGAGAGAGATGCACACCTCCTCTCCTCCCTCCTCCCTCCTCCCCTCCTCCTCCTCCTCCCCCCTCCCTCAGCTCTCCTCCCCGGGTTCAGGTTGGTAGTAGTGCTGCCTCTCTGGTCGCTGGCTCGGTGCGCCGTCAGAGTGAATGCGTGTGGATAGACTGGGTCGCACTTCAGCCGGCGAGAACATCACTTCCTAAAAATAAAACCGGTATGTTACCCTCGCTACACTTTTTTTTATTTTATTTTTAATTTAATTAAATTTTTTCAATCTACTGCATGTGGTTTACGGGGTTCACATTTCATCCTGTTATTGTTGTTTGCGCGAAAAGTTGTTGTCTTCTGCGAGTGCGTTTAAAAGTATGTCATGATAAATATGTGCCGGCGAGTTTATTGTTGTGATCCTTTTTTTTTGTTGCTATTATAAGAACTGTGCTGCAGTCGCTTTTAGGGCTGCAGTGTAACCTTGCAACAACAACAACAGAAAAAAAGTTGGACCGTGCGTAATTTACGCAGGCGCCTTTTTTTTTGGCCACTATTATTGGGATTTTTTTTTAGGGATTAGTTTTAAGCTCCTGTTTTTTTTATCTTTTTATTTTTTGAGGGGGGAAACATTTGGAAGTTTAAATGCCACTTGCTTATTTTGCACACCGGGAGGATGCTTAAATTGCCGGCGTCTCGTGTGCAAGTGTGGAGGTGTGGAAAGTCTTGTCTGTACGGGAGCACTTGGGTGCGTTCAGCTGTCTGCGTTGGCCCGGATTAGCCTTTAAATGTCTCTATTTGTTAAGGCGTCCAGCTCTCACCTCCACGCCGCCGTATCAATCAGTCAATTAAACAGCCACTCACACGCGGCGAGCTGCATGAGACCTTATCTCCCCCCCACCCCCCCTCTCCCTCCCTCTCCCTCCCCTCTCTCTGCATGTGCTTGTATGGTCAGCTTAATTTACCTTCATGAATATGTTAGAAACTATCTGTGTGAGTGTGTGTGTGTGTGTAAAAATGTGAGCCATCATTTTATTTTTTTTTGGTCGTGCTTCCTGCTTGCTGATCAACTTTGCCATGTGATTGCACGTGCTGATATTTGATTGGTCTCTTATTTAATTAATCAATTGATTGACAGTGTGTCTATTAATTTGTCCGACTTGAGTTTCATCCCCCAGCTTTTGCACAATCTGGGGTCTAAACTTTTTAACAAATCCTCAACCATATAGTCCAACATTTTAATCTGGCAAATTCTTATTTCTACCCCAACCCCTTTCCAAAAAATAAAATAAAAATAAGTAAACAAAAAATCATAAAATCAACCTTGCTGCTAGGAGTGGTTGCTTATCTGTGATCTGTGACCATCCGCCAATGTGTTCACCAAAGGAAAATACTGAAGTTTACTCCAGCAGGAGTAAAGCCAGTAATTTGTGTGTGTGTGTGTGAGTGTGTGTGTGTGTTTTCAGACTCGCATGGGAGTTTGTTTCAGAAGTGCATAGGCGCATCGATACAGTGCGGAGTCAAGCTTGCAAAAAAAAAGAAAAAAAATATTTGGAATAATCTTTATTTGATTTGGCTGGTCTCTCCTTCATATGTTTTTTTTTTCTTTTTAGGTGTTTGGCCCCCTTACAACATTGATGCATATTTATGTGCGCCGTGGGTGAACTCCATCAATTATTTGTGCCAGTATATTTCCAGATAAACAGTGTTTGTAAATCAATACATGCATGTAACTATTGCAGATTAAGAGATCGATCAATGGATCCACCCTAACCCCAACCAATGTTGTGTTTTTCTGGCGTCGGTTATTCACATCTGACTCCCAAACTTTTACAGCTTGTGTACGAGTGTGCGTGTGACCGATTTGCAAGTGAGGAATTTTTTTTTTACGTGGAATTGTTTCATTTACGGCAGACAGGAAATAATTAACCACAAAAATATTTAAGGATAGTTATTAACATTATTATTATTAATAAATAATAATAATAGGAGGCATGGAATAAAAATATACATTACATTCCTTTTTTCCTCATATTAGTAACTGTGTTCTGGCATCATTTAAAGTCATTTCGTTTTGTTTTTTATTTCTACTTTTTCTGCCTCCCTGCTTCATCCTCATCGTGTCTGTATTTTCCACGTACGTGTGAAGTTTGAGGCCAACGTGTTGAACCTATTTTCTCCATGAGCTCTGGCCGTTTAATTGGATTATATCCCCTGTTCTTTTTTTATTTTTTTGGTGCCGCTTCACACCGGCCGCCTCATCCGTCTTTCTGCTGTCAATACTTGGTGGAAATATTTCCGACATTAAATGGCATTTGGGGAAATTTCTCCCCACGTCACTCACCCTCCCCTCCTTGATCCTTCACCTCTGCTCGGTTGGCTTTGAACTCGTTAACCCGTCCAATTTGGTAGAATATCAGCAGCACCTTAACGCTGCTATTTATTTATACCAGACACAGTTCAGGGAGAAATTCTAAATGTCCCTTCGGTCCCTGCGAGGACTTATCTGACTTTTTCCCCCTTCATTTAATATAATATTAATAATATGAATAATAATGTTCTTATTATTAATAATAATAGATTGTATTGGAACTGCTGTTGTGAAGGAAGTGACCTATAATTTCGTTTTTAACGAATGGGCCCGTTTTCAAATGATTCCTATTATTACTATTATTATTATTATTACAATTATTATTATCGAACGAATAACCCAACATGAACTAATTCCTTTAATTTTGTTTTTCCAGGGCAGCTTGTTTCAACTTGAAACTGCATCTTTTCCACTCTCCGCTTATTTCCTGTCTTCTTCTCCTCATTACTTTTCAATTTAATTCGCTCAGAGTCATACTTTTAATTTAATCTTTGTATTAAAACTTGTCTGTCCGTTTACTGTCGCTTAATTTGCGATTCACTTCCACAAAACGAAAATAGAAACGTTGCCGATTCTTTGTTCGTCTGTGTGTCAATTCATTTCGTGTTACTGTTACAATCCCTTTTCTATTATTTAACTCAACATTTTTTCGAGGCTGTTTGAGCCTTTTAATGCCACATATGTGCAGAGAACCTAACTTTCTTTACGGGTTCTGATCGTAATTCCTTGCTGCTGATTTGGGATTTTGGATGCAGCCTCTCCTCGTCAAGCTTCTTGTTGTTTTGTTCTCCCATTTCCTTGTATGTTTCCCTTTCCTTTCTTTTCTTTTATTTATTTATTTATTTAAAAAAAGAAACTTGACTGTCTTTCATTCATTAAGACAGCCGACCTTTGGGGGCTCTCAACTCTCCTCATCTCCATCTCATTCGGAAAAGAAACTTCTGACAGGTGCGAGAGGCGGGTTTGATTTTTAAAAAATGCTCTCATCCTTAATGTGTTGTCATCTGGAAAGCAATTTCGTATGATCAAAGTGCGGCTAGTTAGTGCGGTCAATATCCTTTCCAGCAAGCTTCTCATATATCGATAACAAGACAGCAAAGCCTCTCGCCGAGCTGCGCTCTGGTCCTCTGGAACCGCTCCGTGCGCCGATAACCCCGGAAAGCTCCTGTGCGTAAAAAAAAAAAGAGCTACAATCCCGTATATATGCATATACATTTCAGAATGCTTTAATATAAATGGAGAAACATTATAACTCACTCGTAAGGAAATTATAGTCGTTAACTTGAGAGAAACAAATGCTTTCTGTTGCGATCAGGTCACTCACAAATGAGCGCAAAAGACGCACGAAGTCATTTGGGGAGTTTTCCAGTGCGCTCATACTGGCGGCTCTTCCTCTCTCTCTCGCTGTCTTCGTTACTGTAGGACACTAAGGAGTAAATAAGGTGATTGATCTGTGGTCTATAAGACAGCAGTTGTCCTGCGGGGAAACATCAGAACACAAGCCCCAGGATCGGCTCTGCACAGCTGGGCCGAACTGCCACCTCTCCCGTTTCCTCTCGTTCATTTTCATTTCTGACTTGAATGATAAAGTTAATGTCCGGTAAGAAGGATTTTGCAGCCATAATGACAATTAGCCTCACTTTTTTTTTTTTAATCTGTTGTTTTTATTTTATTTTATTTTTTCAGTGACGCCTTGTGCAGTTTCTCGCCTCCTCCCCTCCCGGGTCAGAACAAGCGCAGCGGCAACAGAAACTCCAGCTCCACTCCGAGACACGGTGGTCGGGCTTCGGCCTCAGGTGCATCTCTGAGGCGGAGCGACGCGGAGGTCCAGGTGCGTCCTTTTTCCTACTCTCTCAGTATTTTAGTTTTCCATTTCCTTTCTTGCTCTTCTACAGGTTTCTGCTATATTTTCTTGTCCGTTAAAGCCACACCCATTAAAAAAAAAAAGTTTTCATATAATTGAAATCTGAGGTCACTTGAGGTCAGTCTGGTTTACAATTAGAGGAGTCACGTGTTGATGTCAAACTGAAAACCACCATTTTATAGACCAGTGTGGCCACCTGAGATACACATTTTCAAACTTTGCAGTTGGAATAGTCATTTTAAACATTTCCTAAGTGTAGCATTTTAATTTTAAAGATATGTTGCTGAGCAGTATAAAATATTGTTTCCTTCTCTTGATGAATTATTTAAGTATTCGCAGGGCAGCAAACTGTGAAAATGATAATGAAGGAAGGTTTGATGTGATATAATGCGTAGCTTCAGTTTGAAACACGGTGGAATTCGATTAGCTTTGGAAGTTTTTCTTTTCTTTTCTTTTCTTTTCTTTTTTTTTTTTACCTCTTTCTTGATTTTGAAACTGTGTCAGCAGCGAAGCAGCAAAGATCTGTAAATAATCAAAGGTGTCCAATTCGTCATGCAATAGCTCTTGGCCATTACCGATCACATTCAAGATTCTCCTCCTGCTAGCCAATGTCTGAACGCTTCCTACGGCTCCAATGCGCCCTCCTAATTCTTCCTGTCTGATGTTAGCCCCTCGGCGCACCTTAAAATTTGTGTTTCATTATTCATTATTCAACATTCATTACTGTTTGCTAGTAGACACATTTCTACCTGTTACACTCCGAGCCTATAGGGCAATTGAAGGACTCCTCCGTATCTTTTCCACCATCTCTGCCTTCCTTCCCCCTTCCCTCCCTCTAGCTCATCTTCCCCCTCTCCCTCCCTCCCTCCCTCCCTCCCGTGGCCCTCATCCCCCTGTCGTCTCTCGCTGCCACACCTGGTAACTACAAACTTGTACACAATAATAACAGCCAGATGTATCCATCTATCTCTCTATCTAGCCTGTCGGCAGTTAGTGAAGTGGCTGAGAGACTTGCAGGCGTGAAAGGTCAGTTAATCAATGGCGCACAATTTGACAAATCCCAGCGACTCTTATCATCCTCACGGGCGTTTAGGGCCGAAAGGAGGACCACCGAGATAAATGCTTAATCCTGACTGCTCTGTGAGAGAGAGAGAAAGAGCGAGAGAGGACAAGCACATGAGCGCTGTGAGGCAGATGGGCATGCAGAGAGGTTAGGAGTTGAGGAGTTATGGTGGGGGGGGAAGGCTTTGGAAGAGTTGGCAAGTAGATAGAAGAAGGGAATGGAAGAAAGGAGGTGACGTGGAAGTGACTCAAAGCAAAACTGGAAGGTGAACAAATGTGCTTGCATTTGGAAATGACAGATTTCTGCTTTTGTCTGTCGCAATCAAAACAAACGGGCGACTTTGTGGCTCTCAGATCATTGGATTTGCCTCGGGCTGGACAGGCCATGCACATGCCTTCTGGGCTGACATAGAAATTCTGGTTTCACTCTAGGTTATGGCTTTGCTGCTGTGTGTAAAGTTGAGAAAAACCTGAGGAAAACAAAGGTGTATGAGTGGTTGAATTCTCCTGTGGCATGTTAGCCCGCCTGCAGCAGTGTGCAACCAAGAGGAAAATGAGCTTTTGTCCACAAGGCTGGCCTCTTTTTTCCCTCAGTTTTTTGAACTGCAGGGGTTTGGAAGGTGGCACAGTTTTTTCGCTCTTATACCCTTAACTAAGATCACCTCAGCATGACGTGCCGTCTGTTGTTTTTTTCGCTGAACTAATAGCACTTTTTTTTTTAAATTCTGGTTTCACAGACAAAAAATCCCTTTTAGGTTAATTATTAAAAATGGCGTCACTGTCACCGAACGTGTTGCACATGTAGACGTATGCGTGCATGCGGTTTCCATCCTTTTTCGCATGGGTGCAAGAGAGCTCCTCGAGCAGTCACACAGACACATGTCCTGGATCTCCATCTCAATACAAGTTCGATGTAATTCGATTGAGATTAGTTGAACTGGCATGACAGCAGTTCCCTAGTATTGCCAAAGCACTTAGGACGCAATGACAGGACCACATTGATGTCTGCTAACACATACACAGCCCTCTACGACTGGTCAGCCTTGTGGCAAGACTACACAGACAAGGTGGAGATCGAGGGACAGCTGAGCCAAATTTCAGGACGATGAAGTTAAAGAATGAAATAAAGTTGTCGAAAGAATTTAAAAAGGAGGAGAGGAACGGTGAAGGGACCCGGATGGTGAGCAGAGCTGAAGCATGACAGAGTGTGTCCAAAAATCTAAAAGAATGACCGGCTCTCCGGGAGAGTGATGGAGAGAGGAGGAGGAGGGGGGGAAGAGGACGGGAAGTGAAATGGAGAAAGAAAGAGGTAGTGGAGGTGACAAAGCGAAATAGGTGAGACATGGCGTGGGAGAAGGGGGAAAAGAAAGAGTGAATGGGAGGGAAGCACTGGAGGATAAGAGATAAAGAGAGCAAAAGGGGGAGGAGGGCAAAAGAGGATAAAATGTATAAGAGTGATGTACGAGAAGAGGGTAGAGGAAGAGATTTACTAGAAGAGAGATTAAGTCAAGTTGTCCCCGGTCAGTCATTAATCCGATTTAAGAGCAATTAAGGTGAGACTGATTCCTTCCTAGAGAGAAAGAAATAGATGGAGAGGGTGAAAAGAGGGGGTGGGAGAGAAAAGAGGAGACAGGAAGGGAGACAAGAAAAGAGTGATTGAAAGAGAAAAGTGGGAAAATAAAACAGGTGTCTGAACTCTGACTGCCAGTTAGCGGACAAATTAGAACCAGTCGCGTGTCGACCGAAATAGTCACAGAAAGCCTGACGAAATACTTTATGTGGTCATGGTTTAAAGCGAGAACAGCGAGGTGGGAAAACTGCTAAAGGTCAAACACAGTTTTTTTCAAAGTTACTACAAAAGTTTGGTCGCATCCTTTGAAATACAGACATTCCATTTTTCATCATGTGGTGAATTTTCAATGACATCGGGATCAAACAGAAGCAACTCCTGATTCTGTTGACTGAAGTTTAATGTGAAAACAACCAGCTGAGCCCCTCAGTCCGTGTGTTTCAGCTCGGCTGCCTGCGAGATTATTCTTGTGAGAGACAGAAGAAGTCGTGAAGTTGACTGCGAGGTGAAAGTACGCTGGCTGTTTACCTCTCGAGACAGTGAGGGGCAGAGAGGAGAAAAAGACCGAGGCACAGTGACGGAGAGTGAGGGACACCGTGGACAAATCTCCCTTTGAATGAAAATGAAAAGCACAGAAGCAATGAAGAGTTTCCCTCCTCCTCCTCCTCCTCCTCCTACTACTACCACCGCAACAAACCCCTCCAATCCCTGCTCTGTGTGCTCCGTTGTTCCAGATGTGTATCAGGGGTCTCGGGGTCGACAGAGGGGTCCCTCCACTGCTGTAGCATTTCTATGTCTATTGGGAGATGGTGGTCCTGATAGCTCGGCTGTCTGACACGTACACAACAGTACATAAATCAAACGCACACATACACACACTCACTCCATTTATCTCCCACTCAAGCAGTGCGGTGATAGCAGCCAACTCTGCATAGAGTCAGAGAGAGGGAGAGGTTGTGGTCTGTCTTGTTAAGTGGGAAAGTAATGGGTAGCTGTAAAAGGTTTACTTCTGTTACTGCCATCTCTATTGTTCAGGCTTTTCCAGTGTTTGTGCCTCCTTTGTTTGATGTGCTTGAATAGTATATAGCACACTCAGTACATAATTGCTGTTCCATACAAGTGCAGGACAACAGCATGTTATTACAAAGCTGGAGTTAAGGCAAAGAATGGAGCAAATTGAAAGCTGAGGTCATAGATCTTGTTTGCAACATTTTAAGCATCTGAATGGAAATGGTTTTATATGATTTCATTGACTTCCATCAATGCTGAATGCATTTGCTTTTTCAAAGCAGTTCGCCATTATTGGGAAAATGGCCTTATACATATCTCTTTATTTTATTTCATTTTTTTTTTAGCCTGACTTTTCTCCTATAAAAATTCTCTTTATTTTTCTGTGGCACATCTATTGCAGTTTCTGTGTACCAATCTTTGGCCCATCACAAGTCCCAGATTGAGAGGCCATTTGGCTGCTGTTGACAGGAGGGAGCAGCTATTGACAGGGCCCTGCCGGGGAGGCGTGTCTCAGGCCCCATGTCCAAAGCGTTTGTGGCGTTTAATACACTGTAGCAGTGGTCCTCACAGCCCTCACCCTGCATGCTACTGCCATAGGGATCAATATGCACTGGGTTAGAGAGAAATGGACCATCTGATGCACACTCAGACAGGGGGATGAGAGAAAAAACGAGAGAGAGACAGAATCAGCGGGGAGGGGTGGGGTAGCGAGGGATTTGAAGGAAAAGGAGACGAACGGACTTGAAAAAGAGGAGATGGCGAGACCAAAAGGAGGAGAAAAGAGGAGAGGAAATGATTAGAAGCACAGTTTAAAAGACATGGAGGCAGAGTCCTGCCCAGCGCAGAGATAGATAGTAAGGGAGAGAAAGTGGTCAATGGTTGAAAGAGACATTCAGCTGGGAGAGAAAACAGATTGGAGTGAACGGGGATAGACATTGAAAAAGAGGAAGACTCTAGACACCAGGGAGGATACACACAGGAAAGGAAAAAAGACATAAGGGAAGAGAGGAGTGGGAGATAGGAAGGGAGAGAGGGGTGGAAGAAAGGAGGGGGGGGAGACAAACAGAGAGAGGGGGGGGGCGTGCGGAGAGGGATGAGGAAGAAAGGAGGGGAGGGGGGGGTAAAATTTCCATCAGGTTTTCAATTGGGGCAGATCAATAGTGTATTAGAGCTCACCTTGACCCCGTCTCTCCCCCCCTCTCCCCGGCCCAGCACACAGGCCAAGCTACTCTCCCTCACAGCAGGGGATGGAGAGGGGGAGAGATTGCATTACGGCCTCCCTTTCTTGGACCAAAGTGGCAGAAAATGGCACAATAAAAGCAAGAGCGGACAGAAAGAAAGAGGAAAACTAAGTCGCGGCAGGCAGAAACAGAGAAAGTGGGAGACCGAGAGTAAGAGAGAGCGGAATGAGGTGGGGGAGAAAGCAGCGGGTGTTGTCGTACTTGTTTGGACGGAGCTTTCCAGGAGAGGAAACTTGTTGGGCGCCGCGGTGCGTGCATGACTTGGGTGCGTTTGTATCACTATAACGCTCAAAAGGACAGATTAAAGCTGAAATATGTTGCCCGCATGCATGCATGCATACTTACATACACACACAAAGGGCAGACACACTTGCATGTAGAGATTGTTTGTATGATTGTGTGTTCGCTTGATGCAGCCTCTCTAAACTGTGTAACCATAACTGTATAACCGTGATACACAAACAGACACATTCATGCATTTGAATTTGATTCTATTAGTATGTTGTGGTGGAAACACTACATAGATTCACTGCTGTGCTATTACACTGCCTTACGTAATAGACTATTGATATATTTATCAAGTGTAGCGATATAACTACAGTTCTATAAATATTACATAGACAGAAGCATGTTTCCACTCAATCAGTTACTGCCCTTGATTATTACCTTTTTATGCTACAGCCAGGTGGGAGTTTATTTCATTACTTTATTTGGGTTTGATGCAACAAATTCATCACATTCTTTGTAAAATTCACTTCACCACAAAAGCTGTCTCAACAATTTTCTAGATTTACGATGGACTCCCCAAAAAAATTGTCAACAGGATGAAAGTGTTTGATTTTCTGTTGCACATAAGTTGCATATGAATATCGTACGAATACCGTATGCCCAACTGACTTCACACGCAATCTTAGGAGTCATTTTAACAGCACGAGAAAAGCTTCAATTCATAGACATGCCCGTCGCTATTGGTACGCAATCCCGTGACATTACATTACCACCTCTCTATACACAGACGTACATAAGGTTGGTAGGACACCCTCCATCACTGGAGGACAGGGAGACTTGAAGCTCTTTCAGAAGGACAGAGGCAGGGGCCAGAGGGAGGGTAATGATGGGGGGAGAGGTTGAATAAAAAAAATTGATCTGGGAATTTAGCATTTAGACACAGTTTACAAAGCGATATAGAGGGGAGGCAGAGGAGCAGAGGGGACCGTGCGGGGGAGGACACTTAACTTTACAATAGGTCAGCTCTGCTACTAACTCTGTTACTAACTGTAACCCTGACGCGCCGCCTCCCGTGCCGCTCCGTGCATATACCGCAGAAAATAAACACAAAACACCATTTTTAGATTCTCTCAACGATCCATCTTTTGGGCCGAGCATGTGATTTAGCTGTTTAGACAGGAGCTTGTTTGTAAAAGCGCAGACCTACTAGCAGCACCATCCTCATCTCTTCTACCACATTTCCTAATGCTGTTCCTATTGTCACCCATCCACACTCCAGTGCACATGCACACGCCAACACACCCGACAACAACACCGCGCAAATGCACACGCGCGCCCCTATGTCAGGCACACACACGCAGCAACACACAAACTCTGTCCCACTCACTGAGGGGGAGAAAAGGAAAGAAAAAAGGAGAGAAAAAAGAAATCGATCGCCGGGGATAGCGGTGCGCGTCGGAGGATCGTATCTTGTCAAAATAATATATTACCCTCATCCCCGCCTGATCGATGCGGTGGATTAGGGACGGAGGGCTCCCTCTCTCCCCACCTCTCTCTCCCTCTCTTCCTCCTCGGTGCTTGGTGCAGTTTAATATTTACCTCCGTGAAAGAGCGGCCGCGACGGCTCTCAGCCCTAATTGATTCCGACACATGGGGCTCTGTGCTCAGGCTGCGGATGAGAGAGGGAGGGCCGGCTGGAATGCAGAGGGAGAGAGGAGAAAGAAAGAAAAGGAAAGAAAAGAGGAGAAAAAAAAAAGATAGCAGGGAGTGAGAAAGAACCTGGGGTTAAGACAACAGTTTAAACAGCAGAATAGCAGGAAAACGTGAAAAAGGACGACAGAAAAAAAAAAAAGATGTTCATAAGGAAGACGCAGCAAGAGGAAAGGTCAAAAGTGAGCCGGCTGAGGTAAAGTGTTGAGGTAAAAGACAGAAAGAGTGCACATGGGTGGTGGAGAAATACACAGGAACTTAAAACCAAGGAGGGAAAAACCAGGGAGGTCAGAGGAAATATGGTTGGGAAAGGTATAGGATGGAGATATAGCAGAGCCAGAGGATAGAGAGGGATGGCAACGTATGTGGCACAAATAGGAGGGGAGAGGGATGAATGGAACGGATAGCGGAGAGGAAATGAATCAGGAAGAATGAGGGAAACGGAGAGAGTAGGTGGAAATGGGACAGCACGCGGAAACGGCTCCAGGAGAGCAGGAAGAGAAACGGGAGGGATGAGGGCAGAGGAGAGCAAATGAGAGGGGATTAAGAGAGCGACATGAAGATGGATAGAAATGGAAGAGTGAAACATGACGGGCGAGAATGTAGAGCACCAATAAAAAAAAAGAGAAAAAAAAAAAAGACGCGAGAATGGGGAGGAAAGAAATAGGGGGATGATGGAAAAAAGAGCCTGGCGCAGAAGGTGACAGAATGATATCAGGTGGGATAGACAGAAAACAGGAGTGATAGCGGAGCGAGCGGCAAGAGGGTAGAGAGGGACCATATTTTCCGTTGAAGGAACTGGCCTGTCATGCTGTTCCGCCAGCGGAGAGCGGCTCTATAAAATACAGGGAGCAGGCGGGTCGTGTCGGGTGACTTATGTGTATATCTAGGCTTTGTCAATATTTCTTTCTGTCTTCCTTCCTCTGTGTTCCCCCTATTGCTCCCTCGCTCTTCTGCTCCCTTCCAGCAACTCCAGTCGTGCTCGCCCCGTCTCTCCCTCTCTTTTTCTACGTGTGTCCCAGTTAAGTGCTCACTTCTTCTCCGGCATTGTTTGTTTTCTCCATCATGCGGGCACAGACACAAGAGGTATGAGTTTTAGAAGTCACTTGCACCTTTGAGCATTGGCTTACAAGCCAAATATGACTGTGACACAATGACTTGAGGACTTGGCAGGCTTATATTCCCCAATGATTCTCCATTATGAGACAATACAGGCAGGATGATGAGCCTTGCAGTTAAATTGACATCGACAGAGTGCCAACACAAATATTCTCATTGATGTTCATATCATAAAGTCTTTTTCCAGATCCAAAATGCAGGGAGGCAGCCGCCGGTGGTTTCACATCTATCACACCTACATAGTCCCTGTTTTACTGCTTCTCTTCTACATGAAGTGCATGGATGAATGAATGCATGTGTTTGTGTACATCTCTCTGTAAGTGTACTCTCTCTGCCCTGGTACAGAAGCACCGGGTGGTAGGCTGATTTATTCATGTGGTCCCAGGGAGGATTGCACCTCCTCTTCCTCATTTGGCATGGTTTAGTATCCTGAACACAAGCCTGCGGAGACCCGGGTCCGTGGGGGGGCCAGACATCCTGCAGATACACTGCCCCGGTCTACAACTGGTGGACACTCACAAATTACCCTGCTCTACATTTCATGTATATTTATCAGGAAAACACATCAAAACTTCTCACAACACTCCTGTCTCGACAAACACGTGAGGTTGCTGGCGTTACCTTTATTAGCGGCTTAGATTTTGGTTTGACTGAAGCCTAAATGAGTCCAGGTAGGACCTTGTGCTGAAATATAAAGACAAAGTAAAATAGCTAAAAGTAGGTTTTAGTTTCTGCTGTGTTTTTCAAAAATGGAGAAAAATATGACAGCTGAGTGTCACGGCAGAAGTAGAGGGTGGTAAAAAAAATAAAAATAAAACATGACAGAAAAGTTGAACTCAAATGAAATAGAACTTATTTAGCAAGCTCAAAATTTCCAATCCATCTCCATGACTTCCTCCGGCTCGTTGCTATTGTTTCTTTTCTGCTTGCCACCGTCTTCGCTCGCTCTCTCTCTCTCTCTCTGTGTCGCTGTGTCTGTTCTTTATTTACAACTCTCCCTTGCTCTCTGCAGTGGCTCAGGGAGCGGTAACAGAAGTGTCACTTGTCATTATTGGTCTAATTCAGTAATCCGTCATCGTGCGCTCACTGTATGCAGCGCATTATACGCCAGCACAGCAGGTGTACTACGCACCGAGGTGGAGATTCGATTTGACACGCACACACAGGCGAGAGGGCCGACAGGGGCCGGGGCAGACGGGCACTGAATGTATGTACGCTTGTGTGTGTGTGTGTCGAAGAGAGGAAAGAGGGAAACACAGATAGAAAGATTGAATTTTTGTGTGATTGTGTGTGTGTGTGGGAGCACGCTGGTCTGTGTGCGGACGTCTGTGGATATATGACTTTGTATTGTGGTTTCAATAGAAATGCAGCAGTCCAAGACGTCCCTGTATTGGGTAGAGACATCAGAGACAGCAGAGAGAGAATATAGAGACAGAACAGAGACTAGAAATGGTAGCGAATGGAGGAAGAGACAGAACAGAGGAGACAGTCGTCGTTTTAAATGGCATGTGCTTAAAAAAAAAAAGTGAATATCGTATAATATGGAGGCTTCGTATCCGTTCATGTGTTCTCATCAGCTTTGGTGTTTGGTGTGGTATCGTTCACATTTGAAATATTTTTCTTGTCTTCAAAGTTTATGTGTTTGTCTATGTGCTGGATACACTGTACAGCTGCCAGTGAACAAACAGTAAGACAGTTAAACCTACCTGAAAGTAATGCTTCAATATTATCTAAAAAAAAAGTCTGGTTTAAATATGAGATGAAGCGTTCGTGATTCCCGAAATTTGTGGTTCAACATTTTTAATTTGACCTTTGTATTGTTTCATAAAGCAGTTCATTGAATGAAGTCATTAATTCAGACATTTTCAATTGAAATGCACATTTACATTTAGTTTTTTTTTAACCTAATGTTATAATTAAAGACCGGGTGGGCAGCGCTGTCAATTCAGTCTAGTTTATAAATTAAAAAGCTATTGAAATCTTTATTCATTTTAAATTTTATAGCTGAACTGCTTGTCTACTTGGGGCCAGATTTTTGCATTTTTTTTCCCCCAACATGTTTATTTGACAGTTAATTTAGTGAGAAGAGAGGAATTGGTGAAGAGAGAGGAGCAACATAGGTTTAAGTTATGCTGCAGCAAAGTTAACATGTTATGGTCCATACAAGTGATGTCTGAGGTGCTCATTTAATCTGCTTTAGTCAACATCCAGGTCTCGCTGTTTTTAATATATGAGCAAACATCACAATTTGGGCAAACACATATTTTTGATATCGATTGCTTAGATTTTTGAGTTTTTTTTGTATGTTTAACACCATCCTGTCGATGCTCTCGGTGGTTAAACCGTGTAGCTTTCAGTGTCTTTAGAATCAAAAGATTAATTCCATTGACATTGCAGTAATGCCATTTCACATTCCTTATGGGACAACTTATGTGCTGATACCAATACATCTGCAAAAAAAAGTGATTACGAGCTTATATATCGACCTGACCACTTCATCGATACAGCTCTGCCCTAAATATTTGGTCATTCTCTCATTTGACATTCACTTTAATGCAGACAAACAGGATTCTTGCGATTTGCATGCTGCTTGGTACAGTCCAGGGTTCAACAACTCCAGCCCGGTCATTTCAAAATGAATCTACCCACGCTTTGGCGCAAGGGTGTGTCCAGTTAAAAGAACAGCAAAAGGCAAGCATTTTTAGTTTGCCATAGTGACAGTCCCATCTCCTCCAGGATTGTGCCAACTGCATTCTGGGTAGGAGAGTTTTTTTTGTGTGTGTGAACCAATGTAAAAGTCATGGGGTTTAAGGTTCGCGATGGTGGAGCTTCCACTTGTCTCTTTATCATTGGCAATTTGTATGTGAGCGCACACCTCTGTAGTCCCAGCGGACGCAGTGGATTTCATCAAGTTCTTAACCCCACAAGGCTACAAATCCGGTTACCACTGTAAGTGTTTTAAACTGTTTAAACTATCAGAGTGCTCCACGCTGAGTCCCGGGCCGCGCACAAGTCACGGCCATATCACACCGAACCATATGAGTCTAACTGCATTTACTCTACTTTTCTCTCTTATTTTATTTTTGCTTCATATAACACCTGCCATTTCCACCGTCTTATCAAACGCCGCCTCCAAGTCGGCTCCGAGGGGATTCAGCGCTATTGTTTCGTGAAAAGTTTTCAGGTTGGGTTTATTGATTCATTTTCATCATTCCTTTTTTCATTAAGAGCAAGTTAGTAAAATATCAGCTTTTTATGTGATTTGGCTATCCCCCAACTTTTTGTCCTTGGATTTTAACTTTCTGTTTAGTCAGTCTGTGTGGGAGCCCCTGAATGTCACAGGTGTTAGGTTGTAGGGTGACCTTCTTATTACGTTCAGAATAAATAACTACAAATAGGCCCATAATGTAAGTATTCCTCATATCTGGTAGCAGTTAATTCTAATATATTTCTTATTTCAATTCACAAGCATAATTATTGGGCCTAAATATGTGGTGAGCCATAATTAGCTGAATTGTCCCCAACATCAGAAGTCACAGAAAAAATAAGTAAAACTCAAATTGGAAACTGTTGTTTTTTAAATAAAGTATTCAAAGTTCAAAATGGTGAGGT
The DNA here is from genome assembly GCF_000690725.1 of Stegastes partitus. Classification (NCBI taxonomy): domain Eukaryota; kingdom Metazoa; phylum Chordata; class Actinopteri; family Pomacentridae; genus Stegastes; species Stegastes partitus. Next base: position 144,777 of record NW_007578385.1, on the reverse strand, counting down.
GAAGACCATTTTCCAAAATGGAGGAATTATTTATTAAGACAGGGCTTCAATTCTTTAAAAAAAAAAAGCCTAAAACATCATCATCTTTACTCTGAATACACATCGATGTTCTTTTAAAGTCAAATTAATTATCCCTTCCTATTACTTTTTCATAATCCCCTCTTCATCCAAAAAAAAAAAAGAAGCCCTAATTGTTTTCTCAAACATCGCGATAACTCAGCTGATCACCTTGCCCCCATTAAACCCGTCAGTCAATTCTCATCAGATAAAGACAGAAGGGAGGCTTGACAAATTTGGAGGATTAGAGGATAATTCAAATTTAGATCGCATTCTAGAACCTTTCAAAATTGAATAGCCTGTCTTCGTTTGTCTGTTACGGTCTAATAATGACGCTGAGGGTCAAACGACTCGCGCAATTTACGCAGTTTTTTGCAGCGCGCCACAGAAGTGCTTCCGTCCTGTTACCGTCAGCTTGGAGAGAAAACAGGTAAAAGTTCGCCGAACTTTAAAGGATCTTCTCATTTTAATGCCCCAAGAATGTGTAAAGTGAGAACTTCTCGGTCTTTTATGTCGTCTCATAACTTCTCTCTGCTGGATCTGAAAAAAAAAATCACTCAGGAAAACCAGTGATCTAATTATATGGGCTTATATATGTATAAACAATTTAAGGAAAAAACATCAGTAAAATCAATAGCCGGTGCTTATGGACATTAGGTCACTAATTGATAATTTGGTCTATGGAGAAGGAGACCTTTGATTTTATCTGCTGCGGTTGCTGGGCTTGATGATGATCACCGACTGGGGGGTTATTTTCCATTATATGATCAGGGATGATCAATACCGCTCGATAACCCTGCTCCTCTTCTGCTCCCATCAGCGCCATAATGCGTCCATGACGAACAACCTATAGGCCGTGTAATGATTCTAATGTTCAATCCTAACAGTCGGAACACACACTGGAGTGCTCGCAGCTCACTTTGACTTTGTTTAACAGCTGATTTCTACGATAGCATCCTTCAACTATATGATGCTCATGCAGCATCCTCTCCTGCATCGGTTGATTAAACCAGAGATATGCGGGTAATGACATCATTATTGTTAACAAAAAATAAAAAGTTAAAAAAAAAAAAAGAGTCAGGAGGAGGAGGAGGAGGAGGAGGAGGAAGAGGCAGGACGAAGAGGAGGAAAGTAAGGAAGGGGCGAGGAAGGAAAGTGTTTGAATTATTATCCTGTATATGCTTGAGTGGACATGAGACAGAGAGCAGGGGGCGATATGGCGAGTTGTTGAAGAAAAGATGAGAGGTAAGGCCGAAGGTGGGGAGAGAGAGAGAGAGAGAGAGAGAGAGAGAGGGCTGATGATGAATGGAAGGAGAACAGGGATGAGAGACGGAGCAGCATGAAAGAGTACGGTGCGCGGTCCCGCTCCGAGGATGATGAAACGTTAATTAAAGTAAACGAGCTACCTGAGCTCCCCGGCTAACCCCCTGTCACACTCTGTCAGGAGACAGAAAGAGGGAGGGAGAGGGAGGAAGGAGGGAGGAGAGGGAGAGGAGGGAGGAAATTTGACTGAAGAGGAGAGAAGTTGGATAATCCAGCTGTGGCTTTTAGTTCAAGGTTGATTGCTGTCACAGTTTTCACGGCACAGATTTTTAAACATGTGCTGACCAACACATCGATCTGTCCTCATAGCCCGCGTGCTATTTATGCATTTAAGTTTCTATCACTTCCCTGTTCCTCAGCATTAAGTGCGTCTGTGCAGCAATCCGAGGTTCCTGCAGGATGCAATGACATCACATGTAAAACATATGGGAGCCTAACAGTTTGCGATCAGTTCATCAAAAGTGCAAGCACAGGATTTATGCACTGGGTACTTTTTTTTGCTGTTCATTAGTAATTGCAAAACAAATTTTGGCCCTAAAAAAAAAAAAAGTAGGCCTAATTTCCAAATCAATCGCCTTCAGGAGAAAATTCCCATCCTCTGTTTTTTTTTTTTTTTTTGTTTGCATGTATGTTCCAGCCTCCTCTGTGTATCAGCCTTATTTCCCGTTCAGTCCACGCAAGGTTTATCAGCCAAGATCACCTTTGTTTCTTTTTAATGCTCATATTCATTCAATTAATCTGGGCTCTAATTCGTTTATATATTTATTTACTCGGTCTCGCTATCACTCTCTTCTTTTTTTTCATCTCTCTCCAACGATTATCCTGGCGTCTAATTAGAAATCGATGCTGCTGGGCCGGCGGGTATTTGCAATGTGTTTGTGGACGTTGAGAACAATTCCCCGGACAGAAAAGACCGAGAGAAGAAAGAGAGAGGAAGAGGAAACGCTACACTACACTGCACTGCACTACACACACACACATACACACACACACACTGACAACCGACTTTACTGCTCGCAGCTATTCTTCTTTCTAAAAAGCAGTAGCTAAGTTAAAAAAAAAAAAAAAAAGAAAGAATGCAAGGAAAGAGGAAAAATGAAAAGAAAATCATTTTTTAACGACTGACGCGAGGGATTTGTGCAGAATTGTTGAGGACTGTTTCCCCGTCTTTTAGGAAAACAAACAAATCTCGAAGTGGAAAAGCACTTTAAATGTGATGGCCCGCATCTAACCCCAGCCCGAGCTTTCCCAAAAGTCCAAGGAGCCAATTCATCACTGCAGATATCACCCATTATTATTATTACAATTATTATAAGTTACATCTCCTATATTAGGCGCGTATTTGCAAATTGGCGCGCATTGGTCCATTTCATTTTGCGCAAATGGAGATGTGTCATTTAAATCCTCCCCAATAATCCGTTTGTCCCTGGAAAGTTTTAGAAGTGGACTGTACCACACTTTTTTCCCCCCTCTCCTCCTCCTCCTCCCCTCTATTATCATCATCATGATCTCCTTCCTCCCTGATGCTCATTCCGAGCCGCCGTCGCCTCCTCTCTGTCGCGTCCCGTGGAGAGGAGCCGGTGTGGAGGCGACGGGTTAGCGCCATTACCGGAGCCAGTCGAACCTAAACGAATTAGCGACAGCCAGGTGGAGGAGGAAAAAAAAAAAAAACATGTTCCAACCAAGTAAAAAAAAAAAAAACGCAAGGAATGAGAGCCTCGCACTTTTATTAGTTCAGCTTTACACCACAGTGTGTTTACCTTCTGCGCGCTACGTTTTATTGGCTCCCTCCATAATCTGTTTTCCAGACGCTGTTTTTTTTTTTTTCTCCTCTATCTGTTTTCTGTGTTCATCATCCCAAACGAGATGCATGGCTTCTCTCTCTCTCCCCCCTCTTTTCTGCTGTTTCTCTCTACATGGGGGGGTTCCAGCAGTCAGGAAGTGTCATATCGGGGAAATACAGTGTTGGGGGTGTCACCTCCCTCTGCATGATAAGGAAAACTGAATAACTTGCTTTTTCTCCTTGTTGCTTCACATTTCATCAACCCCTGTGATGCTTTACTTGTGCCAAAACTATCAGCCTGGCCTCTCTCTCTCTCTCT
>NW_007578385.1:0-141135 GCF_000690725.1 Stegastes partitus | reverse complement strand
CTCTCTCTCTCTCTCTCTGAGTCTCTCCCTCTCCCTCTTCTTCTTCTTCCTCCGCGCCTCACGCTCCCCTTGCCCGTGGCTATATGATCGTGAAAAATGTGTTTACAAAACTCGCTCTCTTGCAGATCAAACCGTACGGACGAATCAAAGACTTTGGAGAGAGAGGCAGAGAAGAAGAAGGAGGGAAGAGAGAGAGAGAGAGAGAGAGAGAGAGGGAGAGAGAGAGATAGAGAGAGAGAAGGGGTAGGAGCAGAGGGTGTGTAGAGGCCTTATAATTTTAAAATTCTCTATGTGTTATTTTCTTCTTCTTCTTCTTCTTTTTTTTTTTTCCTCCTCGTGTGTGTGTCTGTCTGCATCTCCTCTGGTAATACAATATCTTTAAGGCCCCCAAAACAACTATCTGTGTCTCACAGTTAAACATGAGATAATGCAATATTGATGTCTCCTTGTCTTTGCTATAACGCAATACTGGGCCCATTCTGGCTGGACACGCTAACATAGGCCGATAGTGCCCTTGCACTTAAAAGAATTACTGCGCTTCTGTAATAAATTTTCGAGGGATGCTACACAAATATCAAGTCCCTAAAGGAATATAAGTAGCCGGTGAAACCATAGGAGTTAACATACTCCCAAAGCAGCACCAGGTCACCTTTCATACTAAGTATTCAGCACAAGACACACGTGGACTGCAGATTGGACTTTATTAGTTTTCAACTGAGTGAGTTGTTTTTTAATGCATTTGGTTTCTGAAAGACACATGATTCTGGGCTCAGCTTGACTTGGTGTCCGTCTTCATGACTATGAAGCACTTCATTTTGTTAATGCCAGCTCCTAAAGCTTAGTTTATTTAAGACAAAATCTGTCTTGATGACTGACGCTGGGTGCGTGCATCTCTTCATAAAGGTTGCTGGACTGTGAAAGCAGCAGGGACAGCAGAGGAAACAATTACTTTAAGTGTTTTATATTAAAATTGCAGTTTAGAAGAATCATCAAAAGCACAGTCTGATGTGATATTGTACAAAAAGTGGCATTTTTAACTGCAAAATCAACGTGACATCTTCTAGGGAAATGCAGAGCAGATGCTGTTTTGGTTATGGCAGGGTTAGGTCTTCATCATGTGCCCGCCAAATGAGCAAAATTTGTCATTTGTCAAAGACTAGACGTCTCTCTTCGTGTGTCAAATTAGTTCAGGCTCTTTTTAGAAGGTGCGCGAGCTGCACGAGTGGAGGTGTGAGGACTTATTTTCAAATTGAAAGATCTCGTTCTTGCCTTAATGTTCGTGACAGAGGTTTGACGGTTATGAGAGGAGAGAGCGTCTCAAATTATTAGAGGACAGGAAGAAGACATAAAAAGAGACACGGGGACGCGGGAGAGGGAAGAGAGTGTGAGGAGATGCTGGAGAAAGGGGGAGAGGAGGGGAGAGGGAGGGGGACAGACAGACAGGCAGGGGGAGCGATTATAGCAGGGTTTATGTATGAGCTATTGATTGAGTCGGTGGTGACTTCTTGAGTGGTTAATTCGGGAAGTGAGAGCGATAGAGAGAGTAACTCACTGACCAGAGAGGGGAGGGAGGGCGTATGGGGGGGATAAAGAGAGAGATAGGGAGAGCGTGATGAGGGTGAGTAGAGAGACAGAGGGGGAGAGAAGTGCATTTCCTCAGGTAAAAGTGTGGAAAACACGTTGGCTTTTTTTTTTTTTTTTTATTTGCAAGGAATTGTGCTGCGGTGCTTTGGGGATTATTGACATTATTATCCTGTTTGAGTATTAATAGTAATAAAAGAAGACGGCTCTTATTCAAAACTCTGTATAGAGAAGCACTGAGACCTTCTAACAAGGAGATGTGACAAAGTGAACATAAAGCGTTTCTGCCGTAAGAGACAAGGAAATATTTTAACATTTGTTTACAGGCTTGGCATGAGCAAGGCTGCTTTTGTTCGCTAAGTAGTCACTCATAAAGAAAATATGTATAAAGTTCCATTAAAGAATGCTGCATAGTGACATATGTTTGGGGTCAATTAGACCACAGAGATGGACAAACTGTTAAAAAAAATAAAAATAAACAGAAATTCAAATTGGGCTTATTTTGGACTTTGGAGGGATATTTGCCAGAATTTATAGCAAAATCAGACTCATGCCTTTTTAAAAAAAATCTGAATCATATTGGTTTAAGAGCAAGTTTTCTCAATTAGGAAAAAAAGACCAGTAATTGCCAAAGTGATAGGTGTATTTAGAGCTGCTAAAAAGTCTCCACTCCCCAAAACCTACATGGAATGAGAAACCACAGCATTGTTAGAATATTTAAAAATTGTGTCCAAGTAAGTTGTGATGGCCTTACAGTCTCCACATCACCACTGATGTCAGTGGTCTTACTGGGACATTGTCACATCTCATCCACTCCTTTGCAAGTTCATTACAGAGTTGTCACAACCTGCTTTCACATCCTTAACAAACTTAGCTCCATTTAAGCCTTCCTTGTTTTTTTTTTTGTTTGTTTGTTTTATTAGTTTTTTTTCACCACACATTGCAATCACCTAGTCTCTCTCCATCACGCCCAGAAACAGGCACAAACACATCCACACTCTCCTTTTCTGTTTCTATAGGCGTGGATTTAAGCCCATAGGACACTCATCTGCTCTCTGGAAACAACAGATGGTTCCCTTGTTCTCACTGTATCACCTTGTCTGAGGAAGTCAAAATCAAGAGCAACAACTTGGACTAGGAAGCGAGGCGGTGTGTGTGTGCGCGCGCGCGTGTGTGTGTGTGTGAATTGTTTGGGTGTGTTTTGCATTGTGGTGAGTCTCTGGTACAGGCTATACCCTGGATACACTGGTTATTATTCTAAATGTGTCCAATGCATATTCGCCCGCAGTTTGGTTTGCGATGCATCTCGTTTTGTTTGCTGGTAGGATATCCTGCAGTCAAATTCCGAAAAAGCAGCGCGCGCGCGTGCGTCGGTGAGTTTTGCGTGCTTGCGCGCGTGTGTGTGTGCGTGTGTGTACGCGCGCGTGTGTGAAGGTCAGCTCGCCGGCGCAGTTTCTTTTCCTATTTCTCTTCCCTCTCGCGCAGGTTTTGATCTCTCAGCCGCGAGATCAAAGGCGCTCTCTGGCTATTAGTCAGCGCGAGCCATTGATCCCTCATCGATCCACGCGAGACACAGCCGCCCCGTGAACACCGCGCGAGGCTCCCCAAAGCTCCTCCCGCGCGTCAGGAGAAAGAGAGAGAGAGGGAGAGAGAGAGAGGGAGAGGGAGAACGCAAAGGAGGGAGGTGGAGCAATGCGTGTGTGTGTGTGTGTGCGTGTGCGGGTGTGTATATTTTTCTACTGGCGCGGGCAGAGCCAAACTCGAGCTTTTTCTTTGCCGCGGGACATGAAACAATGAGGCTCGAGCCGGTTTTAATAAAGCGCGCTTTCCCTCCTTTCAACTCTGGCGCGAGGCGGACGAGCCGGCAGCGGAGAGCGATCGATAATTAATGACGATGAATAATTTAACCCTATCGATTGATACTTTTTTCTTCATCCTTTTTTCCCCACTTCTTTTCCTTATTTTCTTAAGGCCGGCGTTCTATATCATACTAATAGCCTACCGTTTTCACGCGCTCGACATCCTCATCTCCACTCACCTCTTCTTAAACTTGTTGGAGTTCTTCACCTTTCGCCAAAGTCCGAAAAAACAAGTTTCCTTATTTATCACAGGATGTGGTAGTCTATTTATGACCCGAGCTGGAGTCTAAACTTCACCTGACTTCTCCTCCTGAATGGAACTGGCCTTTGAATGATTTTAATGGCTGCTGATACTCTAAATTTATTTTATTATCAATAACCGCAAAACTACCTGTGCAATCAGAGCCACAATCCCTCTTACACCCCTCAGACGGGCAACAAAATGTGTATTACTCCGCGACTGAAAGTAGTCCCCCAACAAATGCAACATATGCTGGACTATAATACCCAGCTGTTTGGTGAAATTAGTCTTTTTAAAGGAAGCTATGGCCCATTTTTTTCTTTTCTTTTTTCTTTTTTTTTTTTTTAAATTGGCATATCAAGTAGAGACACCTGTGGATAAAGGGATTAAAGAAGTTTTTGGGACAAGAGGTAAAATGTAATCCCTGCTTTACTCAAAGCCCTGAACCTGATGTCTGCTATCTTCTGAACAGTTTTAGTTAATTGTGAAAAAACTCCTTACCTTTAAACAATTTCAAATATGAACTTAATATTTCTCTGTTGTGTTTTCCAGCACATCATTAACTGTCCTCGACGTTATCGCTTAACAAAAAATAAAATAAAAAAATGCATTGACGATCAGTATACCGCTATTGTACTGTGTCTTTCACACTAAATTTCGCTGAATGATATTCTGGCTGGGCAGTCCTGTCAGATGATAGCCTGTCTCAGTGTGAAGGACTCGGTATTATCTTTGAACCCGCAGTGTGCAGTAATAGGTGCTCTGTGGGAGAACAGGCAGAGTCTCAGAGCCTCAGTACTCCTGTAACTATACATCTTGGTTAAATACACTGACAGTAGCACACCGCTGCCTGTTCCTATTACAGCGGCTCTTGTGATTTCTCACTCGTACGTATGACAGTGTGATGGGTGTATGAAGTTCAAGGTGCAAAGGAGTGATCATGTGGGAATTTAGCTGCCATGAAAGTTGCAGCATGATCGGTACGTTCTTAGTTTACGGAACTCTTTGATTCCTAAACTCTTTACAAAATAGTTTCAGCATTTACAATCTAATATATTAATTTTTTTTTTATGGATCTGAACCAATCCAAGGTGAAAGCGCTTATTTCCAACATGGTGTGAAGATGTTAGAAAGGAGGCAAATTAAGCAACAGAATCTTAAACAAGCACTAAACTGTTCACAGTATAATATTTTCACAAATCAGTTACCTGCTGAAGGTTCAAGTGAGTTATTGTTTTTGCTTAACGTCCGCTAAAAGTATTTAAAGCTTTGAGTGAAGACAGATGAGGTTTTGGTCATTGTTTCTCGTAGTTTAGTGAAGTTTAGGCATGACAATCCCATGCTTATTTAGTTTCTACTTTCTCTGGGATGATGCAGATTTTAAAAAAAAGAAATCTGAATACTATTTCTCTTGTGTTTTGTACATGAATATGTAAAAATATCAAAAAAAGAATGTCAGGGAAGACCTGAGAATTCATTTTTTGTAACGTGATCCTTTCGTCCCAAATGTTATTTTGTGATTTATAAGAATTATAAGTCACTGCAGGGACAGGATTTGATTCAGCGTTGACTTTTCTCTTTAACATTTGGATAGACAGGTTCTTCTCCCTCTTCCTGACCAGCCCCCTCCCTCCCTCCCTCCCTCCCTCCCTCCCTCCCCCCCATCTCCTCCCCCTCTCCTCCCCCTTCTCTCTTCTGTCTCTCCCCTCCTCGTTTCTCTTCTCTCCTTCTTTCCATCTCCTCTAACAAACCCATAGCAGAGTCCCTCTGTTCTTCCACCCTGAGGCTGACCAGTGTGTCAGAGCTAACCAGGGAGAGGAACAGAGAGAGAGGGAGAGACAGAGATAGCGGGAGAGAGGCAAGCCGAGAGAAAGGGAGAGAGAGAGGGTTCAGTTGGGCCTTTTTCAGGGGCAACCAAAAAAAGGAAGATGAGACAGATGTACAGAGTCCGTTTCATCTAGTGGAAAAAGAAAGCGGGAGAGGCCAGACTCTTCATGCTTCTCACATTTTTCTATCTTTTTATATCGTGACCCATCACTCTTTCCTTCTTTAGACAGCACTGGAGACATAATGTTGCCTGAATGTCAGGCTGCCCCCCTTCCTCCCTCTACCCCAGTCACTCTGCAGAATTTCAAAACATAGTTGGTGCTACAGTATATTCCTCACGCTGTTTTCTTTTCACTCTCGTCAGTGGCCTACTAACCTTGGCTTCACAAGTATGCCAGCTCTGCTGATGGGCTCGGTCCTATAGATTGCCAGCTTCGTTGCAAACTTGCGTCAGTGCGATTTGGTCCGTTCTGTTTGGGAGGAAGACGTTACGTTCCAAATAGAAATACATGACCTCAACCTGGGTGATCGTTTGAGAGTACGTCGGGACTAATCTATTTCTGACTCTCGGATTACTTGAGGATATTCCTTTACAATACTTTTGATTGGTATCTAATACGGATTAGAGTTTATCGCGAGGTCATAGATAGAAATGCATCAAGTTTGCAGCTACAAATAATGACTGCTATCAATCACTTTTATCAAGTCTAGCTGAAAATGGCACACACATATCAATATAAACATTGCAATAACTTAAAGTGCCATAATTCCAAGACCTTAGACTGTGCAGGTCATTTCTTATATTTGAATAGCAGAAATAGAAATGTGTTTTTGACCAGTATCAACAGGAGGACTAACTGCAGAGATCTTGCATAGCTAGCGTGAACATAAGAATGTAGCATTTAGATGGAAAAATCGATAGAAATAATGTAAACCAGTCCTTTAATTTAATTAGATTTTTAGAAGAAGCTCAAACTTGTCCTTATCCTGTGTTTAAAGCCTTTCTTCTTTCTTGTTTTTTGTTCAAATCCCCAAAATTCCAGTATGGTCATGTGACTTAAAGGTTGCTTTAGAATCAGAATCAGATTTATTGTCACGACACATGTTACAAGTACAGAGCAATGAAATTACCAGTTACATCCCATCCAAGAAACATAATAAAGACAGTGACTAATAACAGGGGAGGACAGGAGGGAGAACTGTCTTTAAACAAGTCATCAAACTTTATTTCTGTTGTATTTGTCAAAAGCAAAATCACAAAGACTTCTTCAGGAGAAACTCAAAAAAAAGACAAAGAAAGCAAGCAAGTTTTAGATTTTTTTTCCCAACATGTGGACTGATGTGGCTTCTCTGAGGCTGTGTCCACAAACACCCGGCCCACTCATTCACTACATCCTCCATCATCTGCATTCAGCAGTTCACTTCATCCCGAGCAACACAATCCATTGCGTTGCGGGATGTTTAGCAAAATAGCAGCGTCCGTGTGATCGAGACCGCTTTCTTCGTTTATATAGCGAGAATTTTCGAGGGCATTTCAGAGTGTGTAAATTTCTCTGAAAGACGATTCAAAAATGACTAAAAATATAAAGTGCAGAAAGTGATTTCAGATGTGTGCAAGTAGAGCAGCAGCAGCAGCAGCAGCAAAGCCGTTCACCTTCAGCCTTGACATAGTAAGTCTGTGCGTGTCCTTGTGTTGTTGTTGTTGTGTCCTAAAGACACAGAAAAACATGTCACAAAAACCCAGAGCATGCTTTTAAGTTGACTGAATTATGAAAAGCCTCTGACTCATCAACACACCAGAGGGTTTCCAGCAGTAATGATCCATTTGTGAGACCTAGTGCAGGGCCTACACTTCACAACATGTGGAGGAGAGCCGCTAAGATTTCCTTTGAGCAGTGAATGTGTGCTTTTTTTTTTTTTTGTCAAGATGCGACCGTGTACACTAACTCGGTGCCCCTGTTGTATGTGTTTACTATTGTCGCGGGTAACGGTGTGATCCATCATCCGCAGTGGGTCTCATGGGTGACCTTTTGTGGGAGAGAGGTCTTTTGTTTGATCCGTTTTGTCCGCAGTCACTCTGTGCGAAATAAAATGCATTTGTGTTTTTTTTTCTTTTTTTTTGTCTGCCCACATCTCTTCTCTCTATCAGTGCACCAGCATCTTTAGTAAACAAAGTGCATTCTCTCTTTCAGCTCGGCGAGATGTGTGTTAGTGTGTCGATATTGATTCAGTCAATATCTATGGGCTCCATGTCTTATTTTGTGTGCTGCTTTTTCACTTGTGTGTGTGACTGCTGCATGAATACCTGCATATTTGTGCCATATCTGCTGGAGACTGTGTGTTTACTGTGCATGTACGATCCATTACAATCTGCGAGCGTCTGTATCTGACAGTCTGTGCATGCATGTGTGTGTACAAGTGTGTGCGTACGAGGAACAGTATTCCCTGGGCTGCTAGTTATAATGTTTCTGGGGGTGATGGGGGGAACTTGAAAGCCCTGTGCTGCCCAAATCAAAACTAACAAGGAAATGATGGGGGCTCCTTTATCTCCTCTCTGGCCTGGGGGGCCGAGGGGGGCGAGAACGGGAGACTGGGCAGGGAGAGAAGAAGGAGGAGGAGGAGGGTGAGGGAAGGAGGGAAGGAGGGAGGGGAGGAGGAGGAGGAGGAGGGGGGCAGCCTGGCTTCCTCTTTGATTTGTAAAAAATGCATTACCTCCGAAATCAAACGGAAAATTACTGCGCTGAAGCAAAACACACAGAGCAAGGAGAGAGGGAGAGAAAAGGAGATGGGTGGGGCGGAAGGGAGGGAGGGGGAGAAGACAGTGGATAGGTGTGTGAGAGTGGAAAGGAGGTGGGAAAGAGGAAAGGAGGATTCACCTATATAGATATGCTGCCGGATAGGAAAAGGAAGAATGGGTATAGATTTGAGGTAGTGCGTAGGTGGTATGAGAGGTAGCTGGAGAGACCTGACAGACAGGCGCACATATATATTTTCCTCAGAGGAGATGAAGCCTATACATGCTGTGGACCATGTGAATATGGCAAATGAAAGAGATGATGCAGTATTGATGACCTGTAGCCCACAGGGAAGGAGGAAACTTATAGATTACTACCTCCAACACAAAGAATATCTCATTCTTTAAAGACCAATCTTTGCAGAGGCCGTCAGTCAGATAAATGGGCTGGGTGTCAACATTTTAATGGAAGGACATGCGTTCTGGAATAGTTTCTAATCACGTGAAGATCGATTTGATATTCCGCCGCCACGCCGAACGATCAAAACGGTCTGTTACGAGCTTGTGAAAATCAGAATCTTTGTCTAAAGCTGTTTTTTTTTTCTGAACCATTACGATAACTTTGACTCATTACGGGAAAGTGTGCAGGCAAGAGGCGGCAGGCGGGTGGAAAAAAACAAAAAGAAGATGAAATAAAGGAACCATAACATGAATGAATGCGGAATAAACCGTGAGTGAGATAGGATGAATGCCAACTCTATATTTGAAGACAGAGGGAACGGCTTGAAAACAAGGAGGATGAAGAGCGGGAGGAGAGAGAGCGAGAGGGGCCACAATCCAAAGGCTAGAAGCAGGGTGAGAGTGAACGAGAGACAGATAGAAAGAGAGACTCAGTCAGAGAGTGAGAGAGTGAGAAATGCCTGGAGTTAGCAATAATAATTTATACAAACACACCTTAATAATTCACGTTCCATTTCAATGCTGGAGGGAAAATCCAAAATTCACAGAGCATAATTAAATAGAGGCAGAGAGTGAAGGGAGAGATAGAGAGGCCAGCATTAAAGATACCAGTGTAGCAGCAGGGCATCTCTTCCATCTGAGCTTTGTAAAACAACCCTGATGAAACTGTGATATCCAAACTAGATTCCGTCTCTGTGTTCATCATGGAAACGCTGAAGTCTCCCTCACCCTCTCCCGTCAGCAGATGCCTATATGCATTTATTTAAGAGGCATTATCATGATAAGCTCTTATTTAATAAAGCCAATCCCCGACTCGCACGTACGCAAATCGTTGTACGCGGAAAAGGAGGTAAAGTGATGGAGTGGAAAAAAATCAACAGTTTGTTCTGTGCTTCTGTGCACACCAGTGGTGCTTTCGCTCAGGATCCTCAGGTGTGTTTGTGAGAACAAATGGTATAAAATGGCAGTTGAAACATTTAGAAAGAAAAATATCTGTGCTGTTTTATAGAAATAACAGAGATGTTTTGCATCAGTTCTGACGTATTTTATTTCTTTCTCATATTGAACATGTTTTACTTTTTAATGGTCACATCGTATAACCTGGAGCCAATTTCTTTTTCTTGTTATGTCACATATTATTCAAAAACTCATGTAAAATTGTCAGTGGTGATATAACAACACTTCAGAACAATTTACGGTGTTTGTACTTTACTTGAATATTTTCTGTTATAATGGTATTTGCTTTATATTTCTCCTTTACGACAATCAACGAAGGGTACTTTTGTCATTTTTACAACTCAGACAACACATCAAGACTTTAAACTGAGAGCTTATCAAATATTACGATCTAATTACTCAACAATAAATGAAATTAGCTCCACCTGGACCAGCTACAACAATGCAAATCATTAATAGTAATTATCAAAACTATAACACTTGTACTTGTATTTACCCATAGAGGTGTATTTTACATATCTGAATTGCTACCTGTGTGTAAAAACTATACCTCTTAACTCATCATATGTTAACTGAAAAAAACTCGTCTTATTTTCTATTTACCTAAAACACACAACAAGCAGAGCTATTCCTCTTCTGGGAGACCATTAAACCTAACCCTTAGTAGCCCTTAACATAACTTTGAGATTTTTGACTTACTGTGTAGTTTGTACTTTTAAAAACTCCACCAAGGAATACCCAGACCTTATTATCTATTTAAAAACGTTATTTTTAATGTATAATATAGCTCAGCTTTTAAGTTGGTTTTCAAAAGTGTATTTAATTCCTCCTGTTCATAAATGCACTATAGGGATGTCCACCACGTTGCATCAGACGCGGCCTCAGGTGGACAAGATCACATCCATCAAACACCTTATTTCTACCTAGTACATATGAAACATAACCTTGCTATATTTCACATTGATTCATGGTATCATTTTGAACTCATATTGCGCCTTTAGACCCTTATGCAATACCTTCATTTTCAACAAAGTTTACGGTCTTCAACTTCAACTCACAGCCACAAACCTGCTGGGTAGCCGACAGTAGTTCTCTATTAGGTGTAAAATTACTCCGTTTCCACTCGCAAAAAATCTGTCTTCTCTTTGTTTGTGCATCAGGTGTTGTGGAGGCATGGACTGTAACTGCGTCAGTGATCTGCTGCTCCCCCCGGTGCCCGCCCTCTGGACGCCAGGTCAGTATCATCAAGGTTAGCTGACTGCAATCACAAATATTTATTCAAACCTTTCATTGTTGTATCCAAACTGCTTTACCTTTTTTCTTTTAAATTTAAAAAGTGTAGAGAAATCTTTAATCTTTAAATCCAGTCTACATGTGTAAATTGGGTAAAGCCAGACAGCCAAATCAAGCAAATACAGCTGAGATAAAAGTTGAGAAACATCTTCAGAACTGTGTGTTGAAATCTGTCTCAGATATTCAGTTATTTAAAAAGATTAACCATACACACACACACACATTGCCAAACAAATTGAATCTCTGCTGGTAATTGGTTCTATATCTAATGTTTTTACTAAGCTAGTTAGTGCCAGATTCACTTCGGGATGAGTCAAACAGTTGCTTAACTTTATCCATGATGTGCATACAGTTGGCTGTTAAAATTCAGACCCGAGCAGCATCAATCAGACCTCTCCAAGCGAGCTGTCATCATCCCACTGACCAATCTGTTGAGGCTAGAGGCTATTAGCTCAGACTAACATTGCTCAAGGCACGTGCTGTGATATTAAACACATCATCCCTTACCTCCATCACTCATCAGTCATTCAGACAGCGATCCCCCCCCCCAGCGAGCAGCGGGACAAACGACAAGCCTCATCCTCCCTCTTTTTCCTTCTCCCCCCTCCTTTGCTCAGGGTTTGCCTTCCCAGACTGGGCCTACAAGCCCGAGTCGAGCCCCGGCTCTAGACAGATCCAGCTGTGGCACTTCATCCTGGAGCTGCTGCAGAAGGAGGAGTATCAGGGGGTGATCGCCTGGCAAGGAGATTACGGGGAATTTGTCATCAAGGACCCCGATGAGGTGGCCCGGCTGTGGGGGATAAGGAAATGCAAACCTCACATGAACTACGACAAGCTGAGCAGGGCGCTGAGGTATGTGCTGGTACACGACGCGTTGAATGTCATTCAACAACTCCGATAAATCACAGTGTTTATCACTGCCTCGGTTTACATAAATAGTTTACTCTTGTTGGATTTAATCCTTACTTAACGTCTCCTTTTCCCATGTTGGTAAAAAATGGAAAGATAAAGGTGGGACTTTTCCCGGGGAACATCAATACCCTCAATTTCTCCTTATCGCTGGACATCCTAATGGAAAGTTCACCATTGAACTGCCAAATAAAAAATTCAATAGGGATTTCAAAATTAAGCCCCAGTGCGAAATTGCTTAGACTTCTTTTAGAACAGGGAAACTGCTCACCTCCGAAACTTGGCGAAGGTGATTAAAACAATGCCACACTCCATACCTTCAGCATTTTACACCCTCAACCAAACACACACACACACAATTTTCTTATGCAAATACCCACTACCCCGACTTGCTCCCCCACCCCACCCCCCTCCCTCTGCTTTCCTTTGGCCTCTTGTTAATGGGGGCTGTCGTCAGAGTCTAATTGTTATGAATTGGCTGGGGCCACAATTAGCCTTCTTAATTAGCCTCACTTAATTGCTCAATTAAGGGCCACGGCACAATTGCCACGCAAAGCAAAACATGTACACATCATTGCGCTGGGCTCAGCCACTGTGGATACACGCTGATATGTACATGCTGCTGTGTTTGTTGATATAGTGCGTGTGCATAATGAGGTGCTGCTCACCACTATTTAATGCTGAGGTTGTCTAATGGCTTTTGTATTTGGTGCACCCACCGTAGTCACTTTGAAACAAAGAAATCTAATTCTGTCCGAGATTTAAACTCACATCTCGCGATGATCCATCCACAGGTTTTTTTTGTTTTTTTTTTTTAAATTTGTAACATCCCGCTCCCCCCCCACCTGAGCACTCTTTACCTGGACCAGATGGCTCCATGTTTTTCCTTTAACGCTGATCAACCTGGCATCCTGGCAGATTGTACAATGTGACACCTCTGTGGGTGGCAAAGGAAACTGGCATGACGACGGTTTGACATGCCCAGCGGGAGTCACCGGAGGTCGTTACCATGGAGACTCCGCTTGTTGTCCCACCTCTTTGTAAATGTGCTTTGCTGTTGGAAATGGTGACAGCTCCTCGGTGTCATGTACATTTACATGACAGTTTTAAAGACCAAACTGCTTCTGATTATTCAAACTAAATAGCAGGATGAAGGAAGTTCTTCTGTCACGCTTCTCCTCTGAACATTCTGTCAGTTATTTTTTACTTTGACTAATTTGTGATTTTACTTAATAGAAATACATTTGGTTTTAAGACACCATCATGATAGTCTGTTCATTTATTTTGATGTCTTAAATTTAGAAGATATTATATTATGAGGCTCATATTATTTTTTTTGTCTTGGTCTAATGAAAGGAAATTTTTGTTCTGTATTTTCTGTGTGCTTGGGTTCACAGGAGTTTTGGCTTTTTGATTTTTTTTGTCTGTTAACAGCTGAATAAAATTCCATTCTACAAAACCATATTGTATTGAATCAAGGCAGTCAGACATGAATTGATTCGAGGAAGGAAGAGATGAATAAAAACAGTGGGAAATCAGCATAGCTCTTGCCTCACAGGGCTGAAGTTGTTTACTTATTCTTTTCTTATAGCGATGAAAAATGAAACCTTGATGTGAGCGTTATATTAATCCTTCCCTCCTCTTTTCCTTTTCCTCCTCCTTTTTCCTTTATCCTTTATCACCTCACTCTATCCCTCCATCGATATCCTCTCCTCCTCCTTTGTAGGTATTACTACAACAAGCGTATTTTGCACAAAACCAAAGGGAAGCGTTTCACCTACAAGTTCAACTTCAGTAAGGTGGTGTTGGTGAACTACCCCATCCTGGACATGGCCAACTCGCCCTTTTTTCTGGCCCAGAACCACTTCAATGGGGGCTCTGCCACACCAGACTGCAGCCCAGAGGTACGGAGGGTGAGATGAAGGGCTCGGGAAGAGACACGATTGATGAGAAAGATATATTTGGGTGTATTTTGTCAGATACAAATACATAGTTTGCATTCATTTTTAAAACAAACATATATTTATAGTTTGAGAAATGAAAGTCATACAGAACTGAATTTTAATAATATCCACATTTGTGTGTCCATAGCAGGTAATTATAAAAAGTGGTATTTAAATGCAAAGGAAACAAAAAGAAGAGAAGACAAAAAGAGGAGATCTAGCAAGACTCCTTAATTTTTTATTAACAGTGATTTAATTCAGCTGACTGAAATCTATTTCACTCCTAATGATTTTGCTGTTATATTTCTCAGGCTCCTGCTGTGCATTCCCTTTTTTACAAAAGAAATCCTGGTATTCATCGTATCTATCTTTTATTCACTGTCTCTAATGGTGGTCATAATAGAGTACAATTCACTTATTATTTGCCCTGAGAGATGGTAAAATTTTTACTGAAATAAATTGCATCAGAATACAGGAAGCGCGAACAAAAATGTCCTAATTTGGCTCAGGATTAAAGTTATAACTTCACTCGCGTGTCTGTTTGGGTGCAAAGAAATTTAGATGCATTTTTAAACAACGAACAAATCAATTTAAATGTTTTTTTAGGTTCAATAATGGATGTGGCCTCACAAAAATGTTGAAGGAGACTCTTTTTTTGACTTGAATCTAAGTGCCTGTGTGCACATAATTTTATTTTAGACGGCTAATGTCCCAGAAAGTACACGTAACTTGAAAGTACAGTAAGAGAGATTCATCCATCATTTGTCTGTGCCAACCTTAAGATGGGATAAGGAGGTGCAGACTCTGAAGGAGACCATGGAGGGGGATGGTTTTAACTTGCCCTTAAAACAAAAGAAGACGTGATCCCCTCCTTTTCTCATCCCCGTCTCCGATGGCGTATCCATCTGTCATCGATTGAAAATGAAAGAAATGGAAAGCAAAGGGGTCGCATCAGATCAGATCAATGGCGGGTCATTAATGCGGTTTGTTAAGCAACGCAGATCTCGCAGCTTGGGAGTACAGTCTTGCCTTTCAAACTTGGGAGCTGCACTGTGACAGATACTATTGATCCGCAGTCATGCCAGGGGAAAAAAATCCCCCCTTTGTCCCGTTGATTCCTAAGATTCAACCGTTCCACCTTTTTTTTTTTTTTTTTTTACCTTGTCTCCCTCTCCTTCACATATTCCGGACAGAAAAAAAAAATGCACACACTGATGCACACACGCACAGCTGCCCTACTTCCTGAATAGATGTCATTCTTTCACATCTCACTCCTGTTCGCCCTGTGTCCCTTTACAACAACTGGCCCACAATCCCTCTTTCTCCTTGTCATTTATCCTTTGTGCTTACAATCTTAATCGCTGGTCTCCATTTGACTCTGTACTTTTCCTGCCTTTGAATCTCTGAGCCTCTGCGTCCTCCTACCTCCCGTTTTTACCCCGAGTCCCATAGCGCCACTTTTCATCCTGTCCTTGCTGCGACTGTGTCACTGTTTGCATCACGCTCTGCGGGGTGCTGCTGTCAACATGGGACTTCAGCGCAGCGGCGTCATAAGTGCAGATTTGTTCTCTTTTTAAAATGTTTTTTCATGATACAAACTCATTTTAAAAATTACTTTTTGTGTGTACCCTTCTGTCATTTAGGCCATACAGTCCCTGTTTCCTCGTTTGCCAGACACTGGTAGAGGAACATCCCTGTTTGATCGAGGGACCACGGCACCGGGACCTGAAGGAGACAAACTGAGACTGGATGCGTTCCCTTTTCTCAGTTCAGGTGAGCTGAAGGAATGAGAAAAGTTTGTTTGCCAGTGCAAAATTAGAAACCTTCCAGTGGTCTCCATTAAAAGAAAACACCTTATATATAGAGTGTGTATGAAGTGTATAGGCAGCGTACAGGCAGAAAACAGACCTCAAACAAAGGGAGGAGGAGAAGGTAGAGGGAAAGGAGGAAAGCAGAGAGAGGAATGAGGATATGGGGAGGCATGAACATTTATTGTTAAAGGAAATAAGAGAGATGGCTGTCCCATAGCAGCCTGCAGTGAGGCTGTGCTTCAGGTGAAAGAGGCCAGGTTAGCTTGTGAATTATGCATGCCGGCAGAAGTAAGAAACAAGTTGAAGGCTGGAGAAACCATCCACCTTTTTCAACATGATTGTTCACATTTGTCCTCTTCTATTTGAGCACGCTCGGTGTCAATGAATGCAGCGTGGAATTGTGCGCGCTCGCTTGATTGACAGCGTTGGCGTCGATGCATCTGCTTTTGTTTGTATTTTTGCACACTCTATACAGAATGCATACGGATCTGCAGAGCTCGATAGGTAGTGTGTAAACAGATGTACTCTCTCTCTCTCACACACACACACACACACATGCAGTCCTCATCACACAACATGCACCTCCTCCCTCCTCCCCACTCCGTTTGTCCTCAGGTCCTATTCCCCCCTTCTTCCCTTCTCACCCTCCTCTCCCTCCCATGTGTCCCCGCTGTCCTAATCCCTTCCCAGGCAGGAAGGCCCTAATTGAGGGTGCAGGCTTCAGTTTGTGGCCTGTGGGCGCCCATTACTGTGTTTTCATAAGCAAGTGAGGCCTGCCTGACTGATTCAATATTCATGTGTCTGCCAGCTACTCCTGGCCCAGCACGCAGAGACTTCACCACTGTCAAATTAGCCCTGCATAGTAAATAACGGAGTGAAAGAGGGAGAGAAAGATGAGAGTGAGAAAGACTGGGAGAGGTGGAGGGTGCAGCCGAGAGAGAATCTTTGAGTTGGTTGTCATTTGGAAGGAAGTAGAGTAGGTTGAGAGGCAATGCTTTTGTTTGTTCATTAAAATTGAATCCCAGTATCACCTCAAATTTACCCCCTTTGGTTGTTATCAAATGATGCTTACAAGGAACCGAATTCAAATACAGTGCAATGTTTAATTTGCAGCACTGTGAGCTTTTTTGCTTAATCTAAAATGATACGATGACGTGTCGAGACATTGTGGGGACAAGAGATCGACGTTATTGCTCGGCTCGATTTTTCAACAGTGAGGCTGTCGTCGGTGTGATGATGTGCTGTCAAAACACAGGCAGAGCGTGTTTCTTTTTTTAACATCCCAGAAATAATAATAAGCCACTTAGAAGATGTGCTTGATTACTTTTCACTGCAGTGCAGAATCTTTGTGTCCACATCTGGTTTGCAGCAGTGGGTGTACCATACAGTACTGGCATGCATAAATGAACCATCAGGTTTTTTTTTGTTGAAAGCAGCCGTGCCAGAATTAGCCCCTGTGGCTCCTGATTAGAATTGCTAATACCTCTGACTATAATTAGTGAACATTCTTGGATGTTGTATGTCAGGAAACCTTTGCCCCTTCTCAGAACTAACCTCCATCTCTGGATTTTCTCTGTCCTAGGTGCCCCGTGCTACTCCAAACCTCCGTCCCTGCTGGGCCCGTACCCTCGCAACCCACCCTTTGACTACCCCTGGGGCTTCAACCCCTACCTCCCAGGGGCCTTCTCTCTCAATAACTGCCCCAAACTACCCCCTGGCTCCCTCTACCCCTCCCAGTTTTACCCCAACCCTTTGCAGAGCAGCCTTTCCCAGCTGCCTCACCCATTCTCCTCCCTACTCCCCCCGGGGGATGCCGCTGGGGGCGAGAGGGGAGCGGCGGGGCAAACTGGCGGGACAAACGGCACGGCAGGTGGTCAGCCAGCCAGGATCTGCCTGCCACCCTACCCGGGCAGCCTGTCGCTGGGTCGGACAGACATTGGCAACGGGGCGACGTTGGGGGAAAGGGAGAGGGCGGAGGCCAATCCACCGGGCACGGGGCTGAGTCTGGGGCTGGGAGCGGTCAGCCTCGGAGCCGGGACCGGGACAGGCCAGCAGAGTCCCACGGAGAGGAGAGGAGGGGTGAAGCAGGACCCAGAGTCAGACTCAGACCTGGAGATCACAGATCTGAGCGACTGCAGCTCAGACAACGACAACGAGCACGAATTTGGCATCGGGAAGGAATCCAGCCTGGCGAACCGACCACAGCTCGTGCTGGATGGAAAGAAAGGGAGCGTGCTGCCACCCATCTCCTCTCTCCCCCCAACAGTGTCCCCGCATCCTCTGAAGAGCCTGATGCCCATCACTCCTCCTCCCCCATCTCTGCCTCCGTCGCTTTCCCCCTCCATGGCTTTGCATGAAAGACACAGGGAGACAGAGACCCTCAAAATGATACACAGTTAAGACATTTTCTGATGCATCCACCATCTTGCCAGTCTACGCTCTGATAACTCTCTTCTTCTCTCCTTTCATTTCGCCGAGACGGTTTTTCTGCTTTAAGTGATCCGATATTCCATCACTCTTGATAAATACTTTTTCCAGGGAAGGCAGTTAAGTTCTTTACTTCTGGAACTAGTGTTTCCCTATTTGCTGTGTAAGTTTTTAACTTGCCCGCAGTCCATTACACGACTGACTTGTCCATCTTAGAATACATGGGGCGTACAGTTTTTAGGGTGTCGGCTGTCTGTATCACCATCTTGTCCTTTCTGTTTTGATCTCTCACACCAAATGTTCGCTCCATGCTTTGTAGACTTGTTTTACACGTTGCCAGCAGTACTCTACAATTTGCTGTCTGCAGCTGAGCTATGAAAGAAGGCAGCGAGGTGGTAAATTACAACACAGCAATCCCTGCCTTGACAAACATTAACAAACAACATCCCTATACTAACAGAACAGAACAACAAATAATGCTGAGATCGATCCAATTTTACAGATTTGTCCTGTAATTCTTGAGATTTAGACTATATATATATAATCGCCATGACTTTTGAAACATAGTCGAATACTGCCACCTAGTGGTCATTTCTGTCAACGTCTCCTTCAAGGAAATCCTCCTCATCTCTGCAGTCCTGTGAGTGAAATCGTCGCCACCGAGTTCAATTTGCGCTTTTTAAAAAAAAAAAAAAAAGAATTGTTTCTTGTGGGTTCATTTAAATGCTAACAATCCATATTTTCTAATAGTGTTACCTGTGACAGTCTGTGAATATTTTCTTTGTCCTGTGATTTCCTGCACATTTTCTACTAGGAAAGAAAAAGAGAGCAGAGGGAGCTGGACCAATCTAGAATTTGTATGAATATTTCTCTGTATATATTTTAATATGGTGTACATGACATTTAATTATTATCCACTATGATAAGATTTAGCTGTATTGTTGTGATTTAATTCAATATTTAAACATGTTGGAAAAATTATAAGCGTAGGTGTATCAAAGTTTAAATTATTAATGGCAGAAGATCTGCACTCTGAAGATGTTTTCTATGATGAGGACAGAGTTCACACTGGGAGTTGTCTCTGATTTCCTCAGCCCCAGTTAATTGTGCCCTTTGGTCATTTTTGCCAGATGCCCAGTGTACAAACCCTTTGGGTTCAAAATCATGCCGGTAGACTTATTTTTCTAGTTAGCATTCACCCAGTGTAACTGTACTGTAATTAGTCAAATGTGAATAATATTGGTCTTTGCATTTTCTTTTTTTTTTTTAAATCCTGCCCCCAAAATCTGTTTTGATTATTTTTCAATCAATGCTTTTTGTCTATGCCAGCAGCAGGGCAATTTGGTTTGCTTGAGGACATTAATCAGTGGAAAAAATATTTACAAAAGCTGTTTGTCTTCGCTCTCCCCAAATCTAATGACCAACATCCTTTCTACGGACCAGTTTTCGAGCACCAAGCGAACACGAAACCATACTGTACAGTTTCATAGCCTTTATAGCCTATGGTTTGTCAAACAGTGGCGGTATAAAGATTAGTTGTGAAAGCTCTATTGTAAAGTTAATGTAAAGCTCTATGTTTGTTGAGTTGCTACAGGAAAGGCCTCCAGTCACATCCACCTGGAGTATAACAGCTGTAAATACTGTTTCCTTTGTGTGTGTATGTGTGTGTACACATCCAAAAATGACAATGCAGTGGTTTTACCTGTCATCTTTCTTTGTTTTACTGTAAAGAGGAAAAATGGAAAGTGCAAAAAGAAGAAAAAAGATTAATATCTTCAAAAGCAATAAATATTATTCTGGATAGTGGACTGTTGGTGACTGTGAGTTTGTCGAACGGATTCGCTGTGTGAGAGCAAATCAGGCAGAGGGGATTCATCCGGGAATATTCTGTCATCGCCTTTGAAGCTGATTGCAGCTTTTCCGCCACATGTTCAGTCGATCAGTCTTTGAAACAAAACAGAGACACTGTTTTTACATTTGGGATTCAATTTATTGTAAAAACTCTTCTATCTAACTATTTTATGATTTCATATCAACATTAATATTTTAATTTAGGAAATGTAAATAATGTAGGCATTAATATTTGGTTAATTTAAATGTTGGTTATCAGTCTTTCATAATTCACACCTTAATATAGTAACTGTTGCTACTGAGAGTAATCTGAGTATTTGTGCTGCTGTGGAGAGGATCGCACCGCACTGACACAAACAACTTAGAAATAGTTTGAAAATGTCTCGTATTATCTTATACATTAAAAGTAGAAAGTTTGATGATATTACAGCAAATTGATATGGATTTCTGTCCAAACACTTTGTCCACATTTAATTAGATTTTTTCATAAAATGAAAACATTGATTGAATAATCAGATCAAGTTTGACTAATAAAAGTAATCTACAGACACTTAAGCTGACAATTTCACGCGTGTTTCCAAAAACTGAAAAGCACAAAAACAATCACACACGACGTCAATTTAATTATAATTTATCAAGGCTGTTAATAATGAAAAGATGTCAGCCATAAATGTACCCAATTCCATGTACTTAACACGCTAATTTCCTGCTTTCCTTTTCTTTTCAGCTGACAAGACATAGAGAGCCTTCTGCTGCTAATGATAACAGTAAACAACAGTCCTGTAGAAACTCATTACATGTTGATATACTAATCCATAAAGCCCCAATGAAGAAATCAGAGGCATATTACAGTCACACCGGCACAAGATGTCATGGCCATTCAGACATACGTACACTTTAATACCTAAAAGCTGAGTGTTACAAATCCTGTCAGACTATTTGCAGCTTCTATTTTGTTACTTTAATGTTTCATTATAGGCCGTGGTTTCAGCAGTTCATTCAGAAAAGGTGCTGATAATTTAATTAAAACTGTATTTTTTGTACGTCATCTTTGTTTTCTGTGGGCTTCGTACTGCAAATCTATTTCATTTTATTCATATGGCACCAAATCACAGCATAGCATAATAAATAAGTCATCCTGTAGTAAATAAGGAGAAACTCAACAACCTTCCTTGAGTAAGCTCATATAAACATGGGAAAGTATGGAGGGAAAACTCCAGTAAATAGCAAGTTTGAATGCATATTCAGTGTGTGAAACAGCTTCTTCAGCGGTTCGGTCAGTCAAAACCTGAGTGATGAACATGTCCCCAACACATGATGTTCAAAGCAGAAGCTTCATCGATGGATGAAGCGTGAAAACATCTTAAAACTAAGTTTGGCCATTTTAGACATGTGGTTTGTCTGTAGATAAACCAAATCCTATCAGTTATCATATACACAGTTTCAAAAGCAGCATACAGCAACTGCTCCACCATTGTGACAAATATTCATGTTTATGACCCAAACCATGAGGAAGGAGGACAGAGAACCAAACAGGAAGTGATGAAGTCGTCATCATCAACAGGTAAATGTCCTCCAACCTGCAACCTCTGCAGAATATATATCAGTATGACTTGAAGCTTCAGTCTCAGATATATTATAATACCTGAACTGACTCATATAAACTCTTTGGGAGTTTGTGTTTATTTAACCTTATTCAGGACTTTCATGTTGCCATATGTAGAAGGTCTTTCAGGTTCACTGGACCCTAAGAAAGAATATGTGCAAAATATTTGTTGGTATTCATGATAGACTTTTATACTATTTTAAATAAATGTTCTGATAAGTTGACATATTTTTGGTTCCAAATGCATGACAAATGTCCCTCTCTTTATATTTAAAAACAAACAAAAAATAAAAATAAAAAAAATAAAAAACAATACCTGTCACCTAAACCAAATGGCCTGGAGCCCAAAAGTCCTGAATGGGGTTAATCTGTCCAGAACTTCAGATACAATTGCTGTGCGTTTTTACTTTAACTAGGCAGAAAAGTTGAAAAAACAAAAAGAAAAGAATTATTTAATTAATTTATATTTTTTTTAGTTATTTAAAAAAAAAAAAAGATTAATTAATTTATTTATTCAACTATTCAACTATTAAAAACGTAGGGGTCATGCGGGCTTTACTTTCAACAAACATGGATAAAACATCCCTCAAGTACTAAGAAATCCCGAGTTTTGATTCCCTCCAATGTCATGGAGGCTGATTGTGACAAATCAAGTGAGCAGCCAGTGAAAGCGGATTGTTGTGCAGATTGGCTGGGACCACATCATGACCATGTTTGTCCATGGTGTGGCGCCAGGAGGCTGGAATTAACGTGATCAGGCGAAGAAGTGGAAGTTAGATTTGAGCACTCAGGTCTGTAAACAGTTGTTTTGACTCGTACAAAGACCGATATTCTTCTGACATCTGTGATCTCTTCAGAGTAGCATCATACTGGAGTGTGGTTTATTTACTGGCAGGTATCTGATGGATAAGTTAATTGATGCTCCACACATTAGATCTGGGTTGTTTAGGAGCAATTAAGACGCTCATTTAGAGAGAGAAGCTCATTTTCTGTGCATTACCAATGATGTGATTGAGTGAACAGGCTCTCAGTCCATGACTTGCTAATTATTATTATTGTCAGAATTAGTTTAGTGTTGGGCACCGACAGGTGTTGTTTTGTAAAAATGCACATCATTTATAATCTATTTTATTTTTATTTACAAACCTTGACCTGATATTCATAAGTGCAATGTAAATCATGCAAACACAGCGCTGACTGTAGAGGGGAGTGGGGACGACTTAGTGTGTGACACAGCGCGGAAACAAGTTGTTTGGATGTGTTACTTTTTCAAACAGTCATTGTTAAACTGCAAAACACGCAAAACAAAACAAAAACTTACACTATTGTCAGATTTAATGCACTATCTATTACACTAAACTCGACTATTTTACATTTTCCGACGACAAAGGGCCACTTTCTAATCACCGTTTTTTTTTTTTGGATGTGTACTTCCGCGTACAATTTTTTTTTTTTTTTTTTTTCCCACTGACACACGGCAACTTTCGAACAGGAAACCCATTAGACGCTTCGCCTGTCGTTTTCTCTCTATTTGCGGGTGAGTACATGATTTAAACCTAACGCCGACTATCGTTATAAAGCATATGGACTTTTACGTGTTTGCCTGGTTTGCTTAAATTCGTCTTTGGTATTTTTTTTTTATATATTTCTTTTTTTTCCAAGAGTAATGGCTTATCCCCCCTACAGCCCGAGCAGCAGACGGTAGCGTCCGCATACAGGAATGCTGCTGCTGCACTCGGCTGGCTGCACGGCATGTCGTCTGTTTCTGGATAAAGTTTATAGTCGAGCTTTTTTTTAAAATTCATTTATTTAACATTTTGAGTAATTCCCTGCAGCTGTGGAGCAAAGTCTTGTTTCTTTATGAGTCGCGGGGTAGTTAGCCGTACTTCAGGTAGCAAAAGTTGGAGCGGGTGTAATTTCTGGCATAAAAGGTATCGAGGAGTTTTTACGACTTTTTTTTTCTTTTTTCTTCTTTTTTTTTATCGCACGACAAATCACTTTTATATCCTCAAAGGGAGTTATGTTGTGACATGGGCAGTCAGTGGGATGTTTATAGCTGGCGACCTTGTGAAATTTTTTTTTTTTATCTCCTTTGAAAAAAATATGCTTGTAAAAGTTATCAAATGGTTCTGTCTAATTAGGGAAACTAAGCATATGCAGCCATTTCACCTCATATATGCTCGTTTTCATATTTCAAGTCACCTCCAACATACTGATGCAGGGGTGTACACAGCTAGCAGCACTGTGATTACACTTTTCCTCTTATTTATTTGTCAATTATGTTTTTGGCTCAACATGAAAGAAGGCCTCAATCATGCTACACAATATGAAATGAGTCCCTCCCCTGCTCCCCTTCCTCTCCTCCCCTCCCTCCCCTCTTCCTATACCGCTAATCAGATCAACCTATATAGCGTGGAAGCTTCACTGCAGACAATGTTCAGTAATTAGTGTCTGAAAATAATTGATTACCCATGATGATTTTGCTTTGTCAGACAGAGGACATGGCCTGTGCAGAGAAAAAAAAAAAAAAAAAGCCAAGAGCTTCCGGCGCTCACAGGAAACCTCAATTACTGTAGCTGCAGCAGTCATTACCTAAAGATAACACGGTATGAGTTTGTGCATGCCAGTAAGCCGTCAAGTTTTTTTTTTTTTACATTATTAACCGCTCATCAAAGAGCAGGTTGTCAGGCCGGTTTGTTTTATTCATGCTCTTTCTTTCACTTCTCTGCAGTTTTAGTGCCGTCAAAGCGAACCTACAAGTCCAGGAAATGTTAATAACGATTGCTGAATATTAGAAGACGCTGTGTGTGTGTGTGTTAAGGGCGTTGCAGATGGTGGTTTTGGAGACTGTGACGTGTTCCCAGCCTGCCGCTGCACCCCAGAGGCCCCGTGTGAAGCAGGCCCTGCCACTTCCTGTTACGCTCTGTTAGACTAGAGGAGCCCTGCACTTGTCATCTCTCTCTCTCCCCACGTTTTACAAGTGCAGACTTGTCTGGAGCCCAAAGGCTACCTTCTCTTCCTTTTAAAGGAATGTTGGCTATTTAATCTGAGCTGCTGTGCTGCTCTCTCCCTCCCTGTCTCTCGCTCTCTCTATTGTTATAGGCCTACATAAACTCACCCACATCCACTGCCTCTCAGGGGGTAGGAAGACAAACTCGGATAGTACTACGGTGAGACGTAACAGTTGTTTTTAGCCCCTGTGAGAGATACCCAACAACTGGAATGACGGGTAATGGCACCCGCAGACAAACAGCCGGGGGGTGTCCTAAGGGCCTGGCGTTGTGTTGCTCGCTCTGATGGCAAGCTAATAATTTACTGTAGTCGGGCTCGCACTTCAAAGGAACACAGGTATTCTTCTCTGGCTGCAGTGAGTTTGACGAACAGGCAGCACATAATGAGAGACAGAGCGGACCGGGCTGCTCTTCTCTCGGCGGGTCAGCGGTGAAATCTACTGATTCCTCCTGAAAGAGCTCCATAGGTGAGGCGGGGTGAAGTTGCAGATAAGTGCGTGGAAATCTGCTGTGCTGCACCTGTGGCACAAGTATACCCAAAACCACAGCTGTTCTCCGCATTAAGCAAGGCAGTACGCTTCCGCAGTGCACGAGCAGCTCGCGCCTATGTAATGTATGCGTTGCAGAGATTTGTTAGCTGTTAACAAGGGATCATCCGAGTGTTGGCGTGGCGGATTAACAGAGCCAATATTCTCCATTGTTTTCCTCTTATCTCATATTTTTACTAACTGTATTCATCGATTCGTTTACAGATTAGTACATTAATTTAAACATGCACTGCTCAGATGCTTCTATCTTAAAAATGTAAAATTTGAAAGCTATTCAGCGATTGGGACAACAAAATCCAAAGCATTAGACACATCAATCCAGCCTGAGTCTTCTCCAGCAGATAACTTAAGTCGTAATGGTTTTATATAGAATAGCCCTAACCTGATGGAGTAACTTGTTCACTGTAGTTAATGTTAGTCGAGAGGCTGTAACAGATGCTCACAAATACTGTCTCATCAACTTTATCTGCTTACTGCTGCCCCTAAAATGTATTTATACTCTCATCTGTTTATTTCTATTTGTATTCATACACACACTTCTGGTCAAGAGTAGTCGCTCGTCAGCACTAAAAAAGAAATGTTAAGAGGTCTCTTAATTGAACTAAACATAAATAAAGGCAATTAAAAAAAACTTTGTTAGGGTTTCTATTATTCAAAATTCTGACAGCAAGATTAAAATTTTTTGCTGCGAATGTATATCGGCTCCACATATTGGTTATCGGTCTCCTTAACTGATAATAACTGATATCGACCCTGCGAAAAGAAAAAAAAAAAAAAAACAGTAGTCGGCCCCTATTATTAACTGGGTTAGCGTCAAGCAGACATCCCTATCTGCTTATTGATCTGCTGGGGTTTTCAGATGAATTTTCAGAGAGTGCTGTATAGCAGATAGATTTTACGTGGGTAACTCACATCGAGGTCAGAGAACTTCTTTTGAACAAGATATAAACAGGCTAAACAATGCAAAGACCGACAGCGCTGGAGACTTTTTAAGAGATGTACGTATACAGTTCACAGTCCTTCATTTATCATGTGTGAATTTCTCAGTTCAGACGTTGAGTTTCTGTGTAAAGAAGTCATCTATATTGACTTCTGTCTGAGTTGACAAAGTATTTAACTCAAAACATGAATTCACAAGTTAATATCAGTTTATTGCAAAGCTAAACCATAACAACCACTGTGCAGCATATTCACAGGACAATGATTTTTATGTTAAACTATCTAAAACAGGCAGCTCAGAGTATCCCCTTGCCAGTCTCTTTGCTGTAAAACCAGATAAGGCTCGCTGCTCGCAGTCTGTGTGGTCAAAGCGTGCGAGACGTGTGAGTCATGGGTGTGCAGCAGTGACATCCCCCCACAACTGAATGACCCCATCAGGATCCAAGACGAACGCAATCTCTGTCCAAGTACTTTTACATGCTCTCGCTCTTAATAATGAGAGGATTTCGAGTTGTTGGACCCGGGCCGCTGCTGCGTCTCGTTCCTCACGCTTCGAGAAAAGGTAGAAAATGGAAAGAGTTGCATCCATCTGTCTGAGTGTGAGTCAGAGGGACGGCTCGGAAAGCTGATGTGACAGCGAGCATACGATTTAGAGAGCGAGGAAGCGGAGAATGAGGTCTTTCATTTGAGAGTCGGAGTGGAAAAAGCTGGACTAGACTCCGCAGATGATGTTTACTCTTGAGGAGTGAAAGATGGGGGGGTTTGTTGGTGAGAAAGGTCCTTTGCTAGTCAAGTGAATGTGAGGAGACTGTGTTAGCGCTCGGCCCTTCAAAACAAAAAAGGAATCTTGTGTTTCTCACACTGTTGCAACTACAGTCTTATACTACTGTGGATAAATGATAATGACGTGTTTATCCAAAGCTCATACTTTCCGTAGTCATTTTGAATAACCAACTTTTGTTACCACCACTTATTTTATTTTCCTGCATCTGTGACATTCGGTGCAGATTCAGCTTTGTTGTCTTTGTTCTGATGATTACAAAATCAAGTGGTGTGATCACATACCCACATATCAAGAGTAAAGTTGACAAAGATAAGAGAAGTACAACTCTAGGGGAAGAAAGAGAAGAGGGATCCTACTTTAGGCGTGGATGTACGCGTGTGGTTAGCTGTTATATAAAGAGATGCAGATGTGATGTTTAAGCCTTTCCTGTAAAGTGCGCTGACACGACTAATGTGACATACCCAAAATAATTTACATGCTTCTGTTGATGGATGGAGCCTGTTTGTACAGCTCAATCTATGAGGAGCTAGTTTTAAAACAAGCTCCTGTTTATTGATTGCAGTACTGTTAACTTATTTTTGCAGCTTGTTTTGTTCAAGAGTTCCTAAATAATTCGTTTAATATATCACTTTAAAAAAAAAGAAGACCTGAGACTTCATGGCTGGTCTCTTTAAATACTGTTAAAGTGTTCCTAAATGACTTGGAGGCAGAAACATCAGTCTGCAGATGTTTCGACAGATGATTATTTTGCTAGTTATGGTTCTGATCTGTTGATTTCTTACCTTCAGTATGTAATCACCATGCATTATGAGCGTGATGTCTGTGTGGATGCTGTTGTGACCTCGTCTGTCTGTCGATCGTGCTGCTGCCTGTCTTGGCCAGGGCACTCTTGAAAAACTTTTCCTGGTTAAATAAAGGTTAAAAACAAAACAGCAAATATTCACATTTGCAGTGAATTCATATCATATTTACCTATAAAGTGTGACAAACCTGGCTCTCTGGCTGTCAAGTAGCATTGTGGCTAATGCAGATGCTAGGTTTTGACAAGGAAAAAGAATGTATGGATGGATTCAGTTTCTTTTTCTTTTTTCTTGAACCGCCCATTGACCGCGCCATAGAAGGGTGAGGCTGATTTTTGCAGACATGATTTTGGCGTTAGAGTCTCACACATGAAAAGTCAGCAGCTGTGTTGTTTAACTTTGAGATAAGATATTGATCGTTAAGGACAGAGTTATCCCTTGATGCCTTATTAATCGGTCTATCCTGAGAAGGAGACGGAGAGAAGAATGCTGCATATCAGGATTGCGCACCATTGGCACGAAATGTTTGCAGCATCGTGAACCAAGGTGTGCCTGTGTGCGAGTACACAGGCATTTTTTTGGCAGTGTTTCTCCTCAGAAGCTTTGGTTCTGGACAGGCTGAATTCCTTCCAGAAATATTCAGCCAGAGCCTTGGCATTTTTTAGCTTTGTTTGGTACCGTCTTAAAATCGGCTCCAAATGAACCCGTTGGACACGCTAATACACACAACAGTCTTGTGAAAATGCTTTTTTGTGTTTGGTTTGAGCGATAACGTCTACACACACACACACAAAAGCAGTTAGGCCAAGCTGGAGGTTCACTGTGAACCGGCGATCCATGCCAGTCGATTTGCCCTGGCCTATCAACTGTTTCCATGAAGCCAGTGACCTCTATATGGGGATAAGGAGAGAGGGAGAGAAAAAAAAAAAGCATGTGGTTTGGTTTGGCTGGAGGTGGCAGTTTGTTGGACTATGATAGCAAAGTGTACTTTAGCTCTAAGTAGAGGCGGGAAAATAAAACAAATGTGTGTGTGTGAAGCCTTTCTGAATAGACTGTGTGCATGAAGAACAGAGGAGGATGTCGCTTATTATATGGGATACCTTGTTTGACATCGTTTAAAAAGTTAACAGACGCTGGGGAGTCTGAAATATTGGGGGGTGGAGGGCTGGGGAGGGTGGGTGGAGGGGGGGATGGGTCTGTTCAGTATCATTACAAACCTCTGAGAGTGCACTCGACTAAAATCATCTGAAGAGCAAGTCGCTGAAAACAAGAGACGGTCTCGCGGTGAAACGACTTCAACGGTGTGATTCCTGTTGTAGGAGGAACAATATGGAAGGTAGAGTCCAGTGAAGTCATGAAAAACCCTGCCTGTGTTCTGCTGGCGCTATTGACCATAATCTTATTTTAGCCACTACGTAATGGTCGTTAAATTACATAATTGGCCCTTGTCGACTGGCTATGAATGCACCGGCTGTTTCAGAGTGAGCGTACAAGGGCTGCTTTCTTTTATATTGAAGGTGGAGGAGATGAAGGTTAAGAGAGAGGAAAGGAAGAAGAAGTACTTGAACCTTGCAGAGAAAAAAAAAAAAAAAGGATGGAAGAGGAGAAAGGTAGCGAACACGAGGAGGGAAAATATGACTGAAAGGGCATGTTTTTTAATACATTCTGCCCAGATGAGCCACTCCCTCGTTCACACATACGCTGATGTCACTTCCCCCGTCCGTGCAACTCTGCTGAGCAAGACCGTCTCAGTGTCTCGCAATGCACCCTCTCCGGCCTTGTTTGCTTACTGTCTGCGCAACGACAAGATTTCTGGGATAACTCTGTCCCCTGTAATGTTCAGACTGCTGTTCTGTTGCCCTTTTATCTCACTGAACTAACACGCAGACAGTTACAGTACGCCCCCGTTATCGGGAAGTTTCTTATCTCTGTGAATTGATAAGAGTACAACCTTCAATCAAGTCGGTGTTTATAGAATAATTTAAGACGCTTTTGTTGTCTGGTGGCCTTATCTGTTCAGGAGTAATGCACCTATGAAAGGGTTGATCCACCAATGGTGTTTAAGGGTTTCTGAGAGATTGTTTTATGGGAAATTGTCAGTATTGAAGCAGTAGATGTTGAGAAGTATGACAGAACACTGGATTCCACATCCCATAATGCACCTCCATGGTGTCGTTCTTTAGAGCCTCTATACATGGCAAACATCTTGCACCCAGCTCAAGATGACAAGGGTACCATCACTATTGTTGGTTTCTTGAAGACATCAGTGCAGAGTTGGACAGGAAGTGTTTGTCTGCCTGAGATGTCATGACAAGCAAGTTTTGTAATATTGGCAAGAGGACAAACGTAACTACTCGTTTTTACTTAGCCCGTAGAGTTTTCTTCTAATCTGCCCAGCAACTACAGATGGGTGACGCATCGAAGGAAAAACCAACACAAGGTGTCTTGATATAGTATTGGGCCGCCAAGTACAAGAGCATCAACGGGCCTTGGCGTTGTTTAGGTGTTTGGAACTCCAGCGATTGGATGAAAATTTTCCAAAAGATATTCCCGTATTTTGTGTTTCGTTGATGGTGGTTGAAAGTCGTCAAACACGTCGGTCTAAACTTTCCCATTTAACTGGGTTGAGACTTGGCAACTGTAAAATGTCATAGCTTATGATTCACATTATCAATAAACCATTCAGGGACCCTCTGTGCCCTGTGGATGGCGGCATCCTGAAAGAGGCCACCTCATAGAAGTGCTTCATTATAGGATAAATGTAATCACTCACAGCCACTTAGTATTGATTTTCAAGGACCTTTACTTCTAGTTTTTTCAATCATATCTTTTGAGTTTGGGAACACTCAGCTCACACTGACTTTAAAACATTGATTTACACCTCACACCTGTCCTGCTCAAACCCTTCTGTCACCCTGCACTAATTAGTCACACACCCATTCTGTGCATGCGTTTTTGTACACATGTACACCAGTTATATAACCACTTCTTAGCAATAACAGCCTCCATGTTAAATATAAAGACGTGCACACACCCCACATGCTCTATAGTCAAAGAGGCCTTCGGGTGTCTTTACACTGAAATGCTGGCAACTCTGCCAGCTGCAGCCAAAATCATTTGGTCAAGGCTGGAAGAATGCAATGCTGAATCAGATCTTTAGTTTGTAAGCTTTCAGGTGTGGGTGTGTGCTCCAACAGAGTATTTATTTGCTCACTGGTGTCCAACATATGCTTCCACTGCTTGTTTTTTTTTTGTCTTGCCACTGTTGCTGCCTTGTTCTTTTTCCCCCGTTGCACTGTGTCCCTTCTTTTAATTTATTTTCCACACCACACTCCATCTCCTCCACCACATGCCTCCTCACTAGCCCCATTGCTTTTATTTTCTCTTTCTATAGAGTTATTATAGGATAGTTCTTGCAGGCGCAGTGAGGCTTAAAAGTATTAGAAGAACTAGAGATTTATTTTATGGCGGTCTAAGTTGGCAAAAATAAGATATGGCTGTTTGTTTTGTTACGACAAGAAAAAATAATTCTGTTTGTGCATTTTGTTTAAATTA
Organism: Stegastes partitus; assembly: GCF_000690725.1. Classification (NCBI taxonomy): domain Eukaryota; kingdom Metazoa; phylum Chordata; class Actinopteri; family Pomacentridae; genus Stegastes; species Stegastes partitus. The sequence continues at coordinate 110,000 of NW_007578385.1, read as the reverse complement.
GGTTTTCATTATTTTTTAAAAAATTTGTTGTTGCAACAGTTGTTTTGGTGAACTTATAATCCGTGAGGCATCCAAAAATGCAAAATGTGGCCCCAAACCTTGACCTATGAGGCCATCCTCCTCTAGTCACACTCATTCTTTCGTGAGCTCTCTTCCTCATTTGTCAGTTTCGTTCACGCCGTGCGGTAGCTTCCTTCTCTGGCTACCATGTGACCTTGAAGCTCAGTGGCACAGGAGGTTCATTTGATGCAGTTTTGTCTGTCAGGTTTCTTACGGAAGCACTTGTGGGTTCCTTTTTTTTTTTTTTTTTTTTTTAATTTTCTCTCTTTCTCGTCTCCTTCTGTCTGTCTTGCTCTCTTTCTCTTCTTTCTGATCTGATAGGTCATACAGGAAATGGTTCTGATAGCTTCCTGAGGAAATTACACCCACTTCCTGTCTGTATGCCTCCCCATTTGCCACCTTCCCCAGTTTTCTTTCTCCTTATCTTTGCTCAGGGAGCAGCCGCTGAAGGAGCAGAGGAGCAGTGGTGTCGGTAAGAATCCCCCAGTCCCTCCTAATGAGACTGTGGCCTGATGAGCGAGCCAGATAAACAGCGGCACAAACACAGCAAGCTATAGCCATTAGCTGCTCAGCTATTTTTGGACGCTGCCCTCATAGCATATAGAGGACAGGACACAGCCTATTGTGAGCAAGTGTAAGGAGACAACAGTGACCTATGCGTAGACAATGGACGCTGTGGCCAGGTGCACCCAGTAATTGCAAAGGATTCTAATCTTAGCGTTTTCAGTAGTTTCCTTACAGAGATTTTATCTGTTTTGTCATTCACCTGCATACATCTGATCAACAGCAGATTAACCTTCACAATTGCTTTACCTCTGACACAACATTGTGCAGTTTGAATCCTTTCCACTGAAATCAAGTTCAGATAATCTAATCAAGAAGGATGAACAAATCAGCATCATAGACTCATGTAGTAACTATAGCTTTATTACTACGGTTTTGCAGAAGATCCACATTCTTGGCAAAACTTGACATTTTCAGTGTCGTCGGCTGCTAGTTTGGGAAAGACAAACACCTCCATTATTTCAAGAGCAAACATTCAGCTTCAGAGTTAAAGAATGAATAATATTCACGTATACAAGCAGCTGATATTTACTAGCATCTATGAAAAGGATGCTAACCTCAACAACCCAGCTGTAATCTAGCAATAACTTGTAGTGTACTGGAAGGCTCCTTATATGCTTGCAAATAACTTATATGAACCAGTTGGTCTCCCTGATTGACATTGTGGGTTAAGAACATAGATGGACTGACTCATTAGAAGGACTTGACTGCATTGCTTTTGAGCAGATTGGTGCAGAGCTGTTCATGATACCAACCATTTGTGAACCCCCTAGATTCTGTTAAGGAATTAAGCCAGCTGTCTTCTCTGCAGGGAAAAGCCAGCAACGATCACTCCTAACATCGAGTTTTGATTTGCGCTAATTGTGCACACAGCGAAGGAGCTGTTCACAGACAGGTTCGTTGTCATTGTGAGAATAAAGCGAGAGTAGGGGCTCAGCTTAGCGGTGGGCTGCGTGCAACTCTATAAAGATTTTACCTGTTTTAAATAATAAAAAAGTAGAAAATCAATATATGGTAGTCACTGTTGTTCTAACAAACAAACCAATGTCGTCTCAGCATGTGGAATCCCTGAAAGCGTCCCTGCCTTCCAGACCGCCTTACTGCCACTAGGAGGCCACACAATCACAAGTTCTGAAATTCTACACCTAGTCTAAAATAATCGCTTCCCTCCTGGGTGTCAAACACCAGATGAGTTCTACCACCCTCTCTGGTTTAAAGTTCAAAGCTTGTGTCGCCACTACTGATTCACTGATAGGTGTGTTTGGGTGTGGTCAGACATGAGTTGCATTTACATACAACCACGTGAATATACTGGGTCACACCGCAGAGGGTAAAGGTTTTAACCACTGCTGGTTAGTACACACGAGTGTGGGAAATCTTAATCTTCTCCTTGTGTCACAAATGTGTTGTGTTTATTGTTACATCTCTGGGATGTTTGACGTTCCCTGTGCAGTATGATTTATGTGCAGAGTTTGACACTAGAAGGCTGTTTTTGCTTTCGTCTGCTGAAGAGGGAAAGAACTCACATTAAATCTGACTTTAACGTGTGAATATAAAACAGGATCTTGTGGCTTAATGAGTTTGGAAGCCAGTCATGGTTCAATATGCAACTTACTCAAGTGTGATTTGAAAACTGGAACCCTCTGGTGCACTTTCACTGAGACTGAACGTTTCAGGAGCAGTAGGAGTCCAGCAGTTAAACATTAAATTAAAAAATATTTGCGTATTCACAGATTTTGGATTTTTCAATGAGCATGAAGCTGTAAAGGTAGTTTTAAGTTTCTTAAACTATGAAAATATTATTCAAATCACATTTTTCTATCTTTGAAAACACGTCTCTACTCTTCAAAATATATTTATCCGTCCTCTTTATAACTTCTGATATATACATTTTATCATTGGAGTTACTCACTGATCTGCCACAACATTAAAAGTGCCTGTCTAACATTGTGCAGATGCCCTTTGTGGCACCAGAACAGCTCTGACCTATCAGGACGTGGAACTTTCAAGGTGTCCTCCTTTGCCTTCTGGGACATTTTCCCCCCACCAGTCAGTGGTTTTAATGTTCTAGCCAATCAGATAAATGTCTGTGCTGTGGACATTCTTTGTGTGCACCAAAATGCTGGATGAATACTCAAAGCAGATGAACCTAAGAAAAAAAAAAGAAAAAGTTCCCTGCTTATCTGTCCTCATTACATGCTGTGCTGACTGTGGTATTACACTGCTATTTGACCTCGTCCCGGTCCTGGTCCATTCAACTCAACACACTTCTTTCTGATAATCACCATCATGTGATTGCAGGAACTTGATTGACAGGTGTGGCCCCCACTGGTTTTCGCTATGGATGCTGAAGATGCCCACTTTGGGGTGAGGTCACAGTTTGACTCCTCCTCTCTTCCTGGTCAGAGGGGTTTTCAGTAAAACCAGCTGATTGTTCAAACGGTTTCACAACGGACGTGGGCTTTGCATAAGAGCTGATGTAACAAATGCTCAAGTTATTATTAGCTGTAACCTTGGTGACCTGGTGGAAATATGAAATGCTGAAGCGTGCCGCTACTTCGCTTAACTAATGAGCAGGTGCTGCTTTTTTGATTGCTCATGTACAGTATTAGGCCTCGGCCCGGTCAGAGGTGGAGAGGAATGCTCCTGTAAAGGCCAGTTGTCATTGAACACACAGAAGTACACCGGCAGCTTCCCTACAATCACATAGGAATGGCCCCCTCCCACATACGTGCTCAGTCTTAACTCACACACACACACACACACACACAAAGGCACGTACGCTTGATGGCTATCATTAGATTGATGCCACCTGACACTTAGTTAGTACTGGAATGTGATGGGAGGGAGGGTTGGTGGGAGGGGGGCAGCTGCTGACTTTCAGGAGCACCAGAGCCGCATCTCCGCACTTCTGGGACGCTCTGTTCATACACTGTACACTCGTGGTCTTCTCTATCCCCCCCCCCTCTCTCTCGGCCACGCTTGTATCAGCCATTAAAGACCCTCGCAGTGGAGAGCTGATGCCAGCTTTCATATAATGGAGGTGAGGAGGAGAAGAGGGTCTGGTTACTGTTGAAACTCAGACTGTCTCCATCTGTTGTCTGAACTGTGCCATATGCTGGAATGCACCACTTGGCTCCTTCTGGATAGAGGAGACTCCCACTCCTGCCCTTCTGCAGCCCTGTGCTCTTTAAATCCAGAGTGGAAATGACCTTCCCTACTTCCACTCTGAGAAACCGCAGTTAGCTTTCCCCCCCTCCCCGCCTACCTCAGCTTACCTCTCTGAGAATGATCAGGTGTTGCGGTTACTTCGAAATCAACCAAGACATAACAAAAACAGAGGATTGGCTACAGCAATACCTGTAATGACGGGACTGAAGTGCTGCATTGTAGCAGCAGTTCACTTTCCTGAAAGTTTAAAAGACTTGTTAGGCTTTTGCATCATAATAAAAGTGTGACAGTTACCTGGGAAGAACACAGAAATCCTTCACTGTCGCAATTAGCCAACTGATTTATTCATCAATATGATTTAGTCACATATATTTTCTAGATAGTATTATTATTATTATAAGTCATTTTTTAAGTATCCAAACTTAGAGAATTTGCTACTTTTTTATGGATTTAGTTTTTAAAAATGCATAAATGAAGTATTTAGAAAGCTGGCCACATAACATAAGACATTTACCAACATTGTCTTGTGCTCAGGATGCTGTTTAGGGTTTTTAAATGTTCATAGGTTAATCAGGAAGATAATTGCAGATTAATTGTTGAAGGAAATAATTGCTAGTTGCAGCCATGATGTGATATTTAGATTCATGAAGAATATGGAGAAAATAGCACATGCAGAATGATAAGTAGTAGATAGAAGAATTAGGTTCTTGTCTGAATTAATGGTCTGGAACCAGAAGGAGCATTTAGCTGTATAGATTCTAAAGTCCTGTTAAGGGAACTTGAGCAGACTTAAGGTCAGAGATGAAACTGGGTTTACAAAGTAGATCTGACTACAAACTCAAATAAATCTCATCTTTCTTTGTGAACATCTACAAATGAATCACACTATGCAGGATTTCTGTGTTTTTCCCAGTTAAAAAAAAACAAACAAAAAAACCAAAGCACCTAACATTAAACCTTTAACACGTGTAGGAAAATGGTTGAAGTAAGAATGAGAGCATTTTATCTTTCCACCAGGATATTGGTTTTGGCAGCATCGGTCAGTTGCTGCCATGGCGACATAACAACTTTGTCATTGTCTTGGTGAAGCGGCGGTTTCGTTTCGGTAAGGTGTCGGTGGCTGGGTTTGTGTGTGTGTGTGTGGAAAAGAGGAGGCGTGTCTCTGTGCGCTCCGTTATGTTTGTGTATGTTGTGGCCCTGACGAGCCTGTGTCTCTCTGTTTAGCTAACCCCTCCTACGCATGTTGCTCCAACACTGGCCTTTCTCAACCTGCAGCCCACTGGATGTGGCCATGAATGAACACATTCTCTCGCTCTCTGTCAGTCTCCCAGCTTCCCTCTCACTCGCTCTGTGTCCCGAAACTGGACAGAAAAGACTTGTCGTGAGTCTGGACTCTGGGATAGCTGCAGCGAGAGGCTTCTGCTGGAGGATCTCAAGTTGCGGTTTAATCATCATTTGCCCAGCCCTTCAGTAAATGATGATCTTCAGGGACCATAGCGCTAAACGAGTGTGGAACCTGAACGTGTGAATTCGTACACCAGAATTATCAAAAGTCTTTACGATACGTTTGATGAAATCTTCAGAATATTCAGATCAGTTTCTTCTACAGTTTTAGTTTTATATTTTCCCCTCATTGCTTTGATTCGTACTCACACCTCTTAGGCTCTACATAAACTCCCTGTGCTCACCTAGCTGTGTGTGTTGCAGCTTTTTGATGTGTGTTTGTGTGTGCATTTGGGTGTTCCCTGGTGGCGGCTCTGGGTCTGTGGCCTTTAGTGGACTGAATACAAGGACTATGTGTTGTTTGTGTGTTTTGGGGAAGAGGAAATGGTGTGGGTTTGTAAGGGGTGGGGGTAAATTCATCACCCGCTCTGATGCATTTTTTCCCCATTCATGGATTTCTAAGGCAAGAGTTGGCAAAAACCTGTAATTTCAGATTAGCTGCATTTTTTAGACCTGGAGCGTTTTATGTCATGGCATTCAGAAGGAGAGCCTTTCGCTGAGCGGTTAACCGAAACCAATACACGTCTGAGAAACAGTCCCAGAGGCAAAATACGGCCAAACTTCACAGACGGGTCAAATTTGAAAATGCTGTTTTGCAATGCAAGTTAAACACTGAATTATTCCCCTGAGTTCAGCTTATAACCTAAATGTTTCAGTGTCGCCTAGGGGAAAAGGATTTTAGCATTTCACAGAACACCCCCATCTTGTTAAAATACTCCAAAGTATTTGGTTTAAAACTTTTAACCTTTGCTTAATGTTGATTCATTATCAATGTCTGATTCCCAGAAGACTTACGATTTATTTTAAAACAAAAATCTTCAGTGAGTATCATTGTTCACATCGTTAGTTCTCTGTGAAAGCCGATCCCTTACGTCTCTTTGCCTCGCTTTATTTAATAGGAATGCCATGCTACTTAAACTAGAGCTCTTTGTAATTCAAGGACCACAAGCTTTATGACACATCGGGCTTGTCTCTCCCTCTCTCCGGGAGGCTGGATTGGAAGCTGGGATATTTCCCATCTTTCTGCATGATGTTATTTTTCACTGGGAAAGTTCACTGTGTCCAAACTCTGATCTGGCTTTATGTCTGGCTCTGCTCAGTGGGGGCTCAGGATGTCAAAGACATGGCCTACCAGTTCAAAGTATAGCACATAATGGTTGCTAATTGTCTTGTTTTTTTTTTCTTTTCCCCCCTCTCTGTCTCTGTCTCTTTCTCCACAGCAGGGTGCGTTTGGTGCTCACTGCTCTAACCCAGCTATGAGCATCATCGGGGCTGAGGATGAAGACTTTGAGAATGATCTGAATGATGTGAGTGACATGTGACAGCTGAATCTACCGCCATCATTGCCTCCTTGATTTGTTTCTCTGTTTACACTTGCCTCTTTGTGTTTCTTTATCCGACTCAGGCGACAGATGACCAGTGCACGCACTTCAACAACATCGAGGTGTTGAAGGAGCGGCCGACCCACCTGCTGGTCTTCATGCAACATGTCATTCTACAGTTTGACCCTGCTCCCCTGGTAGGAACTGCAACGCTTGTAATGCAACGTTCTGTCTGCACAGGATGTGTTTCAGCCTCCGCAGTTCTCCTACACGTCTGACAGAACAGATATGCATTTGTTTTAATCAATACGGACATCTTTACAGGCCCTGTAATGGCTTGCGTCTTGCTCTTACTTGCAAGTCATTCGTGTAAGTGTGGGCTTGACGGTCATTTTAAGCTTCTAGGTTGCTCTCAAGTCTGTGTAGATACAGTTTTGCAGTGTGTGTATTTATATACCGTTGCTGAAACAGCTCCCAGAATAAATTGGTTGAGTGTTGTTCAATTAGGCAGTTTACAAGAAATGAATCGATGGGAATTTTGATAGTAATTATTCAGATATACCCCTCAGATAGAAACACCAAACATCGCAGGTGTGATTATTTGCTGTGTAGTTTTTCTTTCATACCACAGAAGATTGTTGCAAAATCATTTGGTAACAGTAATAAATATTGGTTGTAGGCATATTGTGTAATATTGTTTAATATCTTTTTATAAAGAGAAATGTGTTTTTGTTTTTTTTAAAATATACAGATACAGACAGGAATGAGAGGACAGAGAAAGGGGTCGCAACTAACTGTTATATTCACTGTCTATTAATCAATAATCTGTTGAATATTTTCTTAGGATAGGGATCTCAACTGTATGATTTTGGCAGAATATTCTTCCAATTCTTCCAATTTTGGCATGAAAAGAACGTTCTGTTACCCTTGAAGTAGCGTTCCCTTTGTTGTTATTAATGTCTTCTGTGTCCTTGCTTTCTGGCCACCATTAATATGTGCTATGATAATATTTTATTCACAACCTGAGATGTAAAGAAATAGCAGCTCCACGTGTCAACACAGTTCACACGAGTTTGCAAAATGACCAGTTAGACTGGTTCTAAAGAAACAGCATGAAGAAAAAAAGCTATTGCCTGGAAACAACTAGCTTTGAGATAACGAAATCATCACAGCGTCCTCAAAACAAAGGCTTACTCACAGACAGTTTACAGATTTAATGATAACGATAAGCCGCTTTACACATAAAAAAGCCAGTTATTGCACCTGTTACGTATGATTTAATCCAAATCGTGGTAAGACTGTTTACGCCACCTCAGCTTGTGTGAAACCACATTTACAGAATCCAGTGCGTAGTAGTGTAGATTGAAAGTGTTTTCAGAGGCTTATGCTGATTTGTGTGCGCGCATGGCTACGTATGTGTCAGTGGTGTCCTAAAGCACGCCTGTTGTCCTGTCCCCTTTATTCTGCATGCAGACACTGTGACCCACCCAGGTACTGTTACAGCCACAGCGCCCTCCCTTTGTAACACACTCCCTGTTTTTCCTCACATTTTCCACACCATCAGTCGTGTAGCATGTTTACAAACACACATATTATCCTGCAGGGTTTTTAACAATCTGCATCTGTGGTTTGGGTCAGTGGCTGCTTTTGCTTTGGTGTGTTTCCACAGCTTCACAGTGTTATGATTGTTTTTTGACTGTGGCTATTGTTGTAGGAGATATTGCCATTAGGTTTGGAATATTCAGTTCGTCTCTGTGGTTTGTGGATTGACTTTTAAGTGTACACAGACATTTTATAATATGTGGCATGCCGGTATACAATTTGAGTGTTTTACTTTTAGCAGTGATGATAGTTAGTTAGTTAGTAATAATCTGTTAATTGTGTGCAAAAAACAAAGATATAGAAACCCTGCAATGCAACACAGTGTCACACTAAAGGCTACTGAAATTTCCTAATATCCTGTCTTCTTCCTCTTCTCTCTCAGCTGTGTTACCTCCATGCTGACCTCTTCAAGAGCCTCAGTGCCAAAGAGACCAAGAAACAGTTTGTGGAGTTCAACAATACCTTCTTGGACAAGGGTGCTGTAAGTAATCATCCTATATTTTGGAGTATGAAATACAAGGAGATAGGCACCCGAGAGCTCACCTGGTTGAGCGGTCGACCCATGAACACGGGCTGTAGTTCCCCAACGCAGTGGTCGTGAGATCGATTCCCGCTCACGACAGTTTGCTGCAGGTCCTCCCCCCTATTCTGTCTCACTCAATCACCGTCCCATCTAATAAAGGCAAAAAGGCCAGAAAAATAATCTTAAAAAAAGAAAAGAAAAGAAATACAAGAAGATGCAAATCGACTTAAAATGGAAGTTAAGAAGCTACCTGCTTGTCATAAACGTGACACAGGGATAAAGGCTGACACATTACATTGATTCTAAACTTCAGAGAAAATAAAAATAACTGTGTTGGCAATAAAAACCAATAATTAGTGCAAGTACATTCAAACAATCCTCGCAGTGGCAGGTGTAGAAGGAAGGATGTCAAAATGATTAAGGTACACACACAGTATTCTGTTACGCATTGTATCCAGTCTGGTGAACTTTGAAATATCATTCCATTTTCATTTTTCAATGTGTGCACTAAGGTTCTATCTGCTCTGTGTTTTGTTTTTAATGCCTGCAGAAAGGGGACAGCTCGTTTTTCTTGCTGCACTGTCTGGACCCTTTACATGATTGTGTTTGCTTTAGCTGATGCAGAAGTGATTTGACTTGAGTGATGAAAGTTGTGTTTGCATTGCTTTGTAGTTTGAAATACTTCCACTAGTGCTATAATCACAGTTTTTATGGCTCTATCTCCATTTAGGCTCTCCGTTAGGTTGTATTAAAAAAAAAAAAAAGAAGTTAGAAAGACGAAGCAGCCTTCTCATGGTTTTGTATCAATAGGGATTTAATGTGCTGCTCAGCTGTAGTCTATAAGCTGGACTCATGAGAGAGGAGTGTATTGTGTGCACATGGTTTGTTTGCAAGTTGTGTTTGCTCTGTCTGTGCTGCAGCTCAGTATCTCTTTACATCACTCTTCCCGACACACCTGGCCCTCATCACCTCACTGTTGCATTTCCCCCTCAGAGCTCACGCAGTGTACATGTCTGTCAACTCAGCTGGTTCACGCAGCTCAGTCTGCCCATCTGTCCGTCTTTCTGTCCGTCCGTCTGTCAAACCTCACAGCTTCCTGTCAGGATCATGGGAATGCTCTTTAGGAGGAATCTTCTTCTCTCGGTTTTTCTTTTTTTAAACCCCAGCCTCTGCTGAACTTATTGACCTAACGTTGGCCCATGTGGTCATGCTCACGTCAGTGACAGACGTTGTATTTCCCATTTGGAATATGTTTCATCCTTCTGTTTTTTTCTTCTCCTTCTAATTTCTAGTGTTAAAATGACCTCTTGTGGTGATATATAGCTGGTGCAGCACTCTGTTTTTTTTCTCAGGGCCACTCAAAACAAAGATCTTGTTTTACAGAAGAATAACCTTAGTGAGGTTATTTCTTTTCTCTCCATATGTCCATATATACGCTACGACTCAGTGGAACGCCCTGTGTGATGACATTAAGAGCTGTGTTTCTATCGGCAGCTTTAAAAACAAACTGAAAAACTTGCTTAAGAAGTGCAACCATGAAAGTCTTTTTAATTTTAATTTGTGTGAGTGTGTGTCCGTATGTGCTTTTAAGAGTGTGTGTGTGTGTAATGTTGTGTTTCACTGTGTCATGTATTTTATAGTCCAGGTTTTTTTTTTGTGACATTTTAATATTGGATGTTTTCATTGTGACCTGCCAAGAGACTGCAGATGGAAATTAGCTTAAAGCTAACTCTGGTGCAAAACAGCAAATGGCAACATTTATGTTTAATCTTGTGCATGGTCCCTTTTTAAATAAACAGTTTAATAGCAATATCTCCATATTATTTTTATTTCTCTCATTGTACGTGTTTTGTCATCTGCTTTGCATTGCAGATTCTCAGAGTGACAGTACCGGCTAATATAACATATGAATTGGGTAAGTTATTTTCCAGTGGTGTTTAGATTAAAAGTCAAGTCATTACATATTCTTTGCCACGTATAAAAACCTCAATCCTGCTCAGTGTATCCTTCTCTATTTTTGGACTTTTCACTCACTCTTTATTTCTCCTCTCTAAGACCGGATCCGTCCAGAGCTACTCTCAGAAGACAACCAGAAGCGTTATGCTCAGGAGGTTCAACACCTGCAGACTGCTGAGGTGGCAAAACAGTTGGAGGATTTCAGGTGAGATTAATCCATTCTCAGCGCTACTTAAACAGCATAGTGCAGTCTTGATTATACCAGTGCTGTAGTATTTAATTTGCAAATCCACAATAAACAAGGGCTGCAAGGTGGTTCGATGGCTAGCATCGTTGCCTCGGGACCCCCGGGATCTTTCTACGTGGAGTTTGCATGTTCAGTTTGCGTAGCATGGGTTCTCTCCGGGTTCTCTGGCTTCCTCCCACAAGGTCCAAAAACATGTTGAGGTTAATTGGTGATTCTAAATTGTCCGTAGGTGTGAATGTGAGTGTGCTTGGTTGTCTGTCTCTAAGTGCAGCCCTGTGATAGACTGGTGACCTGTCCAGGGTGTCCCCTGCCTTCACCCTGAGTCAGCTAGGATAGACTCCAGCCCTCCGCTACCCTAGTGAGGATTAAGAGGTGTATAGATAATGGATGGATGGACAATAAACATCCCACGGCATTATCACAACACCGACTTTTGTGATTATTGGGACCAATGACTGATGTGTTGAAGGACCTTCTACCTCAACTCATTAAGTTTTCTACAGTGTAGATTACACACTGTACATTAACCTAAAGAGATGTGACGAGGTTGTTTCATGTTTCTCAGAATGAACAAGAGAAACTCCTTCTTGTGATTGTTTTGGAGGTTTCAGAAATGTTCAGTCAAACCAACCAGTCAGTTTACTAACAAGCATTCACCTTTAATCAGTGTGAAAATCACATTTTTGGTTTTCCGTTGTGGTTAAGAGAAAACCGGAAAATCAGAGTACAAAGTGCAATAAGTTTTCTTGACACTTGGTCACTTTAAATGATCATATCAATTATTTGGCATGGACTGAGTCACCAACTACAACGTGTCATGAATTAACATTACTTCAGACCATTTAGCAAAGTCATTGATTAGTTTTTAGATTGGTCTCCTTTGATTTTATTCAGCATGATAAACAAACACTTTCAAGAAACAGATGAGAAATGTGCTTTTATGTGTAATTTATCCCAAAGAATGCCACTAATAAATGTTGATGCATAAGGCTGACTCATGACCATAACAGTTGTTCTCTAATCCTGACATGAACAGGCAGAGTTAACTTAAATATGTGTGTTAGTAGATTTTCATCCAACACATGACAAGAATCAGCAGCTCCTAAAATAACCTGTTCACTGTAGATTTAGACCATCTGGTAAAATCTAACTACCCTGCATGTTGCATACAGACCTTACTTCCTCTTCCTTGCTGTTGAAGTCATTACATACTTGTGATATGGTTTATATTTATTGTCCCCTATATACATTGTATGTATAACGTGTAATATATATAACTATGTTCTATCATATTTTATTTTATTAAAGCCAATATATATTTATATTTCATTGTATTATTCATTATTCATCTGTATTTCCTGGAAGGATTTTAGGGTGAATGGCATTGGAAAGGTCATCCTGATCCCTCTCTTTCCAATTTTATTTTTCAATAGTGCTTTATCCTTAAAATCCCTGATACTTAGCTGTGTTCTTTACCCCGAACAAAAAAACTATCAGAAGCGCTGCCTCAGATTTAGCTGCAGTGAAAACACTCTGATCTGAGAGGCAAGTAAAAAGTAAAATCACACCGTGATATGCTTGGGTCCACGGGATATAATTTTCACCTCCTGCCCCAGACTGCACGAGTCCACACAGACTCCTCCACGTCCGTCCGTGTGCAGCCCAAAATTTGTGTTTACTTGACTGCTGCCCTTGCAGAGTGTCTACTGGCCTGCAAGCGCACCAGTGCACATGTTCGGTATTAGTGTTCACATGCCGAATAGGTACATGCCAGCCTACTGTGAAATGCAGTCCTCCAAGCGCAACAGGAAGTAGTATACCAGCAACAACTACACATCTGTGGTGTCCACATCTGTCTGTATATGTGTGAGCTTCAGAAGACAATAGAAATACACTGACTTCATGGATATTATCATATCAGATCAGTTGTTGCTTGAATTTAAAGGCTAGCTATTTAACAGTGGCCTTGGAATAACCACACATTCACTACATTTTTATGTGTCTAACATCAGGGGCCCCTTCACAGAACTGGGAAAACAGAGCTACATACCATAACTATCCTGCTTTGAGTGTTTTTTTTTTTTTTAAATGAACTTTTTTCTCCAATCTCCTACCTCCTCTTGTTTTGTCCCGCACAGGCAAAAGAGGAGGATGGGTATGACCCCCAATGAGGCTGAGCTAATTGATGTGGAGAACCACTATCCCACCGACCGCGTCCCAATGGAAATGAAGGAAAAGTCTGTGGCTGAGAACCTGCTGGAGAAGATGTCCGAGACACAGTGAGTGTTTGTGTCGTGCTTATCTGGAATTATTCTGGGCATTCAGCTTTCCCAAGGTGAAAGTCAGGTTCTTTTCTGCTTAGACATGTACAGTCATCCTCTTTAAATTTATTCATAGCCTCTCATTAAAGAAGGAAAAAACCAGCTGTCACTGAAATAGGTTGAAATTGACAGAAGTAATAAAAAATACAAGTATAATGAAAATCATGGCCTTGCTTTTGAATTGTGGTTCAACAGAAATCTTAAAAAAAAAAAAACAACTGAAAAAAAAAAACAAGCATGAAGGGACCTGCAAACTAATATTTTGTTGAACAACTCTTTGAGCCAATCACTGCAATCAAGTGTTTTCTGTAACTCTCAGTCAGACTTCTGCACCTGTTGACAAGTGTTTGGATTTTGGCCCACTGCTCATCAGCAAAGTGCTCTAATTATTATTATTTTTTTAATTATTCTTTTCAACCACAATTCAAAAGCAATGTCTTATTTCACTAAATTATAATTTAGCTAATTTTTCATTATTATTACTTTTTTCAGTTTCTAGTTATTTGAGTGACTATTGTGAATTGTGCCTTTTCTTTAATGGAAGGTTATGAATACATTTGAGGACGACTGTACATGCCTGTGTAGCCATTCAGATCTTTCTTGAATGATGAATAATAAAAAAAAAAGAGCAAATGACTGACACGTTGCAATAATGGAAAAGCTGAAAGGTGTACCAACCCGTGTATGTTCACAAAACATGTAAGGAAAAGAGGCCAAGTGTGTGTTTTTGTATGAGGAATAGTGACCAGTATTAAATTCTACAACATCAAAGTGCAAATTTCACACTTAAAAAGAACAATTAAAGAGTTGTGAAGGTATGATTAACAGAAAATCTTTACATAGTTACTGGACAGTGGCAAAGTTATTTCAGTCTCCTCTTAGTTACTTGCTGCTTTACCCAGGAAGAAGAAGCCTTGTCTGTCAGATATGGGGGCAAAGCAGATTTTTGAGATTCTGTTTTTGCTTATGTTGTTGCTTCACTTTTCTTTAAAACAATGCAGTCTTTCCAAATGTCCTGTTCACCACGGAGCACAGAAAGCGATACAGAAGCTCACTGGACTAGAGAGCTGGAGAGAAAAGCTGTGATTGAAACAAAACACAGCATAGCAAGAAGAAAATGAGGAGGCAGAGAAGAAAAGATGGAGTCTGCTGTGCCACGCTGGCAGGAAGGCTTTCCACTGGCATTTTGCCAACTAGGGGGGGTGGGGGGGCAATACAGCGGAAAAGAAAAGGGGAGAGAAAGGGCCAGAGGGTTATCGATGCTGGATAGCTCCTGCCTTGGACCATGGTTAAAGAAAGAAAGCATGAGATCTAGGGGAAAGTTAATCTATCCTTGACCCCGTGGCCAACTACAATGTGTTATCCTCTACAAGAAGCGAGTCAGACAGAGAGGGAAAGGAGGCCAGGGAGAGGGCAGAAGACTGTCTAACTTCATCTTGTCAGGAGAGAGAGGAAAAAATGAACAGCAGAAATAAAAGAAGATGCACTGTGCACAAGCGGCACTCATCCTGTTGATGTAACCACAATGTCAGTGGAAGAGACACAAAAAGCCTGCAAAGCAGTCCGCATCAAAGACATGATAATTCCGCTTTTGACACACTCGCTTACTATCACACAGTCGGATCTCTATTTCCATTGCACAAATGACTCATTCAGCTTCACTCCATTCATTTCTCCTGACAATTATCTCTCTATTCCTCTTACTCTCACGACCACTCTCGCTCTTGCACTCGGTCACCCCTCAACACACACACACACACACTTCCCTTCTCACTTAACCACAACACAGTGACCTTGCCCCCTTCTGTTTCTCATTGGTCTGTCCGTGATGAAAACAGGGCAGCCGGACCATTTCATTGGATTATGCAGGGAAATCCCGGGGAAACCCCTCCCACCCTTTATGTTCATCTCAGTATCCAATTTCCACAGTCTTGCCTGCATGTTGCATCAGACAAAAACATAGTTAAATAGATATTTCCGCTGTGCTGGAGCATTTGACTTGGGATTCCTGTTGCAGAGTGCGGAGAGACAAACCGAAGCAGATTGTTTTAGACATCTGGAGACAGTAGTTTGACTTATTCCTCGATCTTGAAGAGTGCAAGTTGAGTTCTAAATTGTCATAGCAGTAGGACGTGAAGCTTTTGATGCATCTTGCAAGTTTTTGATCTTTTTTTTTTTGGTTAGGTTTTTTTTTTTCACCTTTTTTTTTTTTTGGACATTTTAGAATATGATCAATAGCTTCAGCTCTGAACACAAAAACACAATCGTCAGTTTTGAGTTGGATCAAGAAAAGCTTAATCACTTCAGATTCCACCGGCCCAAAACAGAGTTAATAATCAGTCGAGCAAGAGAAAGGAAGAATGTTACTTAAAAGAAAGAGGTGAGTTTGATGTTGCACCAGTAGTAACGCTGTTTCTCACCTCTGTGGCAGGAACATGACTGACACCTGTCTCTTTTCTTTCAGACCTACAATTGTCGCGGATGACGAGAAATGGTAAGTCTTTTTATGAAGTTTAAAGTGTTTTCGTGTAGTTGCTTGTGCACATGCAGTGGATTTGATCTGTGCATGCTTTCTCTCTACCTGGGTGTGGTCACTCCACAAGATTTTACATACTGCTCCAGTGCAGCAAATGCACATTAAATTATGTAGAGAGAAAATGCCCTTAACTAAATATATATATTCTTTTTGAAGAACTGCCACTATACGCATGTGTTGCATTCTAAATTCTTGTTTTGTGTTTTTTTGTTGTTGTTGTTTTTTTAAAAACAAATCTTTCGTGCATAAATTTGACTAAATTAAATGATTAAATCTGGTCATGGAAGTCCTGTAGGCTTTTTACTCCCAAGATTTTAAGTGCTCTGCAGTTCAACTTTTTTATCTCGTTGCATTCAGACAGCGTGCTTTCTAAAAACTCTGTGCTGTCTTGTGATGCGAGCCACTTTTGTGTGCACATCCCCAGGGTCTCCTCCCTTTCCCAACTCTTTTTATTGGTCCTCGACTCCTCCTTTGTCTCCTTGTGGCCCTTCGTTTTTCTCTCCTCCTCACTCTTTTCAGCTCCTCCTCTTCATGCTCCTCCTCTGGATGATTTCAACTCCCCACCTCCCTCTTCCCATTACCGCATCTGTCCATCCTTTTTGTTTTTTTTGTTTCCATGCTCTTGTCTCATTTGCATTCTTTGCAAGTCTCTCAGCATTACATCCATAACACCAGATACCATGCAAAGACACAGCTGCATCACTTTTTTAAAATACTTTGCTCAAGCTTTGCGAGGCAATTAAACAAGTTTTATTTATTGAAATCTAGCAAAACAGAACGTCCTTGTTAAATAATATTAATCCACACGTGTCTCTCCCACAGCCAATCCATCTTTACTGCAGTGGCCTTCTACATGAAGCACCTTGGGGTTAAATCCAGGGCAGTTGACAGTAAGAAGTCGAGAGGCGGCTTCTTCAGGAGTAAGCTAGTAAAGGTAAACACCCGTCATCTGTGTAGAAGGACAACTTCCTTATCCTTAAAAGGCCCAATAAAATATAACAGCCTTCAATAAACCTTTGCGTGGTAGCAATTTTATTTTTTTACTGTCCTTTATATATGACTTTAATTTGACCTTCCAAGTAACTCCCTACCTGGTTTTTATCGTTTCAGAATAAGAAGGATGAATCCACAAAACCCAAGCCCAGAGGGGTGTTTCCTGGCATCCCGAGCTGGATTGGAGGCAACAGTGTGTATCTGCTTTTGTGTTTTTGCAAATTTAGATATGTACGGTTTTGCATGTGTATTTAAATTCTGACCATTTTTAATGATATTTTGAAATAGTCACAATCTCTCAACGTACATTGATATGTGTTATAATGATGTATTAGATTAATATTTGAATTTGTAGTATTTTTCCATTTGAATATCCATGAATATTCTGGACATGAGAACATTTTGTCCTGCCCTTCTTTCCTGTTACAGCTGAGGTCAAACCTGAAACGGAGGCTAAAGGTACTAGCTGTTCAGACTCCCGTCCCGTCCCCATCCAACCCACCCCTGTAAATCTGTAGAATGGTCACATCCCAACTAATCAACCCCCAAGCATGTCTGCATGTACCGAATCAATGTGGATTGAGCATTGTTTAGCTGATTATGTGTTTCAGGGTGGTTGTTTACAGAATTTGTCGCAGTGTGTAGTTTGTAATCACCAGAAAACTTCACATGTTGCATATTCATCTCACCTGAAGGATTGTAGATGTTCCCCTGAACCAAACTAACCCTCTCGTTGGCTACAGAGGCTGTGATTGCACCATACTCATCTTGTCTGTTTGTCAGTCTCATTAAGTCTCTGTCTCTTTTTTTTAACTGGCTGAGGTGCTTTGGGTTGTGTTTTTCTGCATCTGTTGTTATTTATAGTTCCCCTCTTGTAAAACTGCCACACTCTTTCCTCTTTTCAGCCGAAAAGGAGAAAGTGACTCAGGATCGGAAAGGCCCTGCTCCTGGCAGAGGTTCCTTGACTGACCCCGCGGTCCCTGCCCTCCCCAGCAGAAAGGCTGGTTCCAGTGGAAGCCCTGCCTCACTGCCTGGAGTAGAGATCAGTGACGGCTCAGGCAACAACATCAGCACTACCAATAGCCCAGAGTCTTTACACCCTGATGGTAAACTTGCTCATTGACTCGGGTCTTGGCATTGATGAATAAAACAAATCTACAGCAGCTTTTGCAGCTATGTGACGCTAACGCAGGTTTAAGCTGAATACTAATGCTAGTTTTGTCACAGTGACGGCATGAACATGCTGATGTTTATCATCATAGCTTAGCTAGTTGGTAAATATTGTAAAGATGAGAAGTAAAGACTCCTCAAAATCGTTAGAATTCATCACATGAATGTCTATACTAGTTTTCTGGCAAATCCATTCAGCAGTTGTTACCACTGTTCCTACAAAGACTAAAATCTAAACCCTTACGACTTCTGGGGCTTATTAATTTGAGTTGGATTCATTCTTCAGAGACCATGAATATCTGTACAAAATTTCAAAGCAGTCCATCCAGTAGTTTTTATTTTTTCCCAACATTTTAGTTTGTATTAATGTGGTGGACCGACTGAACAACATTGCCTTCAGTAAATCCACATCTTATTGCGCCTCTAAACAAAATACAAGCTATACTTGTGTAAAGAAGGAGTGGAGACACATGATTTGTGACGTGGAATATGATTGGCAGACACCTACTCTAAATAAACCCATTAACAAAAGGTAAAATGTCAAGAGACACCATGGTGGCCTGACTTTTCCTGTTTTACAAGTCACTGCCCTGTGCATACTCTCATTTCCTTTGATATTAACACAATAAAATGCACTTTTTCCAGATTCACAATTTAATGTCCTTTTAAATAATGAACTAATTTATTTTTAAGCAGTTAGTTTATTGATTGCTTACAGTTAAACACATATAAAAACTCCATAGTTCCAGAGTCCATGGCATAAGTATATATATTCAGCTGATGTAATACACCTTTGGTAAACATGGTATATATGTATTTGGGCATACAAACATTGAAATGTTGTTGTATGTCAGCCTTACATCTGATTTTAATTGTTTTCTCTTGTTAAAAAAACACACTAAAAATTAGATAAAGGCTCCAAGTTAACTCTTTTTCAACAAATGAAATTGCTAATTTTTGATTTCCTGAATTTTCTAGGTCCTTCAAGCAATCGTTTAGAGCCCCCAGCACTCTCAGACGGGGGCGATGTTACCCCCGTCGGGATGCCAGGTGGGCTGACCATCGGGGAGCCCCTCTCACCTAGCGACGCAACCACAGACGAGACTGTGGAGAAAGAAAGGTGAGAAGCACGGCGATGGTAATAAACAGAGTATTATCAAGGGAGGGAGATAATAACCGCAGTGCAGTGACTCACCAAGAGAGAGTACTAAGCATATAGAGGATTAGGTATTGTAATCAGATTATAATTAGACTATATGGTAGGTGTAAACGCCAACAACCAGGGAACAAAAACGGGGGAAGTGCAATGAATTGCTCTCTGAGTTGCTCAGGCTGAGGGAGCGTGGTAAAACTCCCCCAGCGGTCTGTCCCTGCTGTGTGCTAGCTTTTGTCATGCTGCCCGTCGCTCGCAAGCTAACAGATCCTGCAGTTTTGAGAAGAGACCCTCACCAGGTGAACTTGGACCCAGTTTTTCCCACCGGCCCTTCTCATTTCCTCTCCTCATACCCTTTCTCCTTTTTCTTCCTCACAATGGCAAATGTGCTGTCTTCCTGATATCCTTCTGTCTGTTCTGTGTACTTTGTGTGTGACCTGTTTTGCATCTCCTTCTGTTTATAACAAGAGTTGCAGGTTTTTTTTTGCTTATAGGCAGAGTTTGTACTAACTGTCCTGTTTGTTTTATTGGCTTTAGGTACATTTTGGCAATAGACCCGTGTCTCTTCTAAGCTGACACATTAGTTATTGTTCCAGCTTTATTGTGCCTATTGTGAGCCGCAGGTTTTTATGCAACAGGTTTGGCAGTAAAATGGTCATATTTTGTCTGAACTTTGTTTAAAATCCTAAAAGTTGTGAATATTGGCAACTTTGTCTTCAGCCAGGTTTCAGACAAAGAAGCTAATCTTCACATTGTGTTATTTAGTTTATAGTCAACAGTTCATTTAGGTCTGTTCTTTGTGTTTTAGTTCATTTTGAGCTGCTCTTGCCATGTGCTTTCCAAGGTGTGTGTCTGTCGTGATCAGGACCCATCCTTTGTCCTGCTTGTCTCCACAGTATGTGCGGTTACATGTTGTGCCAGGGGGGCTTTGGCGTCGGTTTTTTTGGCATGCTACTCTGACTGCGGTTTGAACAGTTGTGTAGGTTCTTATGTTGGGGGTGTGCATTTGCATGTTACAAAGTTGCTGTAGCTTGCAGTAGTTGTATATAAAAGCAAGTGTGTAACAATGTGGTGTCCCGTGTTTTTACAGACGGAAGACAAGGTGGGTGTCAGCGCCTTGACAGAGTCATGGACATGCTTCAGGCCTTATACTGATCACATGTCACGCATACATAAACACAACAGACAACACTCACACGCATCCACACCTCACGTTGTAGCAGATATATAACGCACACATGGCTAAGTATTTTTTACCCTGATTGTGAAGGAATTAGAATGAGCTTGATTGTTGAGATCAGCTTGGATTATATTTAGCTGATGTGTATGCTCGTTGTGTGAAACTGAAGAGCTGTGGGGACTGCTAGAGTCGCTCAACTGGAAATTTTTTGTGCGTAGTATAGGTCATTGTGTAGCAGCAATGCATGGCTATTTTGTTAACATACATTTGTAGGTTGGCATTCAAATGCTGCCATTTCTACAATGTAGGAAACATAATCTATGTTTCATTACTCACCAATATATGCATGACATGCCATGCATATTTAATTATCACTCATTTTCTCCTTTACTCTATCTTTATTGATGTAATATTTTAACTTTTTTTGTGTACACCCTGTTCTGTATCATCCTTTTTAATCACACAATTAACTCAAATTCTGTCCTCCCTCTCTGCATATAATTGATTTTTCCTCTTTATTTCCTTCTTAAAATGTTCTACTCTCTTTTTGGATTCTCTGCTTTTCGTTCTTACACCTCCCTTTGTCTCTTCCATCCACACGTTTGTTTTCCTCTTTACTCTTCCTGCTGCTTTCGTTTTTTTTCTTCATCCTACCTGTCCTTTCCCCTCTTTATTCTTCCCCTATCTTTTCTTATACGCATCTCCCTCCCCCCCTCGATCCTCTTCCACTCCTTCCCAGTAGGAAAGTGGGGCGCAGCGAGAGTGCACGCGTGGACCGGCACTCGTCTCGGCGCCGTGGCTCCTCTCGGGCTAAACAGTTTCGTTCCCGTAGTGACGTGGACCTTCAGCCACCTTCTACCACGACAACACCAACTACCCCGCTCACCCCCCAGCACCTCCATCCGTAAGATGGACAAAGCCCCTCTTAATGCCTCTTTGGCTGGAGAGGTGCACAGCAGGGACAGACAGCTTGTCAAATACTGACAGATAAAACAAGTTGTGCTAAAAGAGTCACTTAAACACTTGAAATATACCATAAACAATATTGGCGGCATCTTTAAGTGCCAGGCTTTTAGCTTAGCTTACTTGCTGTTTTACAAATGTAAATCCTGGCAACGCCATCACTTGAACAGGACTCAGAGGGGAAAAAACGTGTCCTGAGTAAGCTAACAGAGGTCAACATCATTCAGTAAATACATTTCTCTGCTTTTATTGTCATCTCATTAATACAGTAATCACAAGTGAATCACAGGTTTGTAGTTGAAAAGGTTTCAGTTTGGTTTTACCTCAACCATTACCTGTTTGTGATTGTAAACTATCAGTAGCTAGTTGCTCATTTTGCATCTTAACATGCACTCAGTAATGTCAGATTCTACTTGATACTGCAGTCGAGCTACAAGATTAGCTAGACATTTATTGGTAGCTCATCTGCTAGATATAGCTTTTTAACTTCCTTGTATTATGTAATGTTAAGCCATTCACAATTAAAAAAGACCAGCAGTGTTGAGCCTCAGCCAACAACCTCCACTTGTGTTGCCAGAGTGTGTCTCACATCACTTGGTAGGGTCCTGGGTCACACTTGGTTTTCGGTGGTAATAAACATTCTAAACTTGATTTTCTTTCTCCCACTCCATTCATTGGTTAGTGTTGATGGGACAGTTTTAGTTCCTGAAGGGCCTGGCCAATCCCCCACCTGTCCCTCACCACAGCTGGAAGAGATGGAGCCACGCCTTCTGGAGTTTGAGCAGGACCCACCCAACTGGAGAGAGCTGGCCTCTCCTGAAGCCCTGGCCAGCCTCAGCAAGAAGGAGACCAAAAGGCAGGAAGTTATTAATGGTGAGAAGAAAACAGATAACGCAACACACGATAAGAAGAAAACAGGCGTGCAGCTAGCATAGACTGTTTTTGTAGGTGTTTTTGGCATCACTTAAACTGTCCCTACTGTCTCCCTTGTCAGAGCTGTTTGCCACAGAGTACGCCCATATGCGAATGCTGAGTGTCCTTCAGATGGTCTTCTCGAAGCCACTGGAGAGAGAAGAGCTCCTGACCACTACTGAGGTCGCCACCATCTTCCCCAACCTCGATGAGATCATTGAAATGCACTGTGAGTGCTGCTGCAAAGAAGCTTTTCTGAATTGTTTGTGTGCTCCCAGAGTCAGACATGAATTTACCGTCCTCCTTTCCATTTGTGGTGCACAGTAAAAAATCTTTTATATATATAAAAAAAAAACATCATTTGAAAAAAGCTACCCAACCTCTTTCAGTACTAGTGTGTTTTGTGTTGTCGCTGAACTTCTGTGTCTGTTTGTGTCTAAATTTGTTGCTCAAACCAATAATTAGATATTAGACATAGCATGCAAAGTGCTAATTAAACTGCAAGGACATTTAGGAAACACACTGAACTCTGTGTTTGTCTCTCACTCTGATCTCAGATAACTTCTACGAGAACCTGAAAAGACTGCGGCTGGATGACAACTTCATAGTTAAATCCATCAGCACCACAGTGCTCAACAGAGTGAGTCCTCCTAGTGTTTCTCTTTTTCTGTCTATGCTCAGTAGTTGCTTTCAGGAACACACCAACTGATATGTGAGAACAATTTAGTTAAATGTAATTGAACGGTAATGTCAAAATATGATTTTGCAGTTTTAGCAAATGCTGACGAGTATCTATAAGAAAATAGCGGCTATGATATCAACACAGTTATATTCGTCATCTGTCTTTAATCTTAACAGCTCTACTTCTCTTTATTCCTCTCATTCTATTTACTGATGTCTAGCACAACACCATATCTGACTGTAGTGTCGTGTGTGTGTGTGTGTTGTAGTTCGGTGGTACAGAGGGCGAGTGGTTCCAGAAACTGACAGCCCGGTTCTGCAGTCACCAGTCGTGGGCCCTGGATCAGATCAAGAGCAGACAGAGGAAAGAGCCACGCTTCAATGCCTTTATACAGGTGACACACGCACACACACAGAAACAGACGGACTGCCCAAAAATAAGTTCTCAAAGATTTAACAGAGACGTACATGGATGCACTCACAGGTACAAGGCCGTGCAAGAAGTCACGTAAGTGGTCTCATTCTGACTCTGTGTGTGTGTATTAATCCCAGGAGGCAGAGAGTAGGCCCCAGTGCCGCAGGCTGCAGCTCAAGGACATTATTCCTATAGAGATGCAGAGACTGACCAAGTATCCACTGCTGTTGGAGAATATCGCCAAGAACACAGGTGAGTGTGTGTGTGTGTGTGTGTGTGTGTGTCCAAGGCCTGCTTGTTGCTGTCTGATCTGTATGGGTCGGTATGCAGCTACTTACATTGATATGGATATATTGAGACTGAGTATTATGATAGAAACGAGTTCTTTAAATTGTGAAATATGGTGCCTGTGTGGGTGTGTTTGGGTGGGAGTGTGTGTATGTGTGTGTGTGTGTGTCTGTGTGTGTGTGTAGCTACATAGACAAGATGTACAACTGATTACTTTCTCTTCTCAAAAGTGTTTTGTGAGCACTTGTGATTTATGGCTTCTGTTTAGGCACTGCTGGGAAAGCTATGTTTTCCTCACTTCTGCTTTCGCTCTCTCCACAGACGACCCAGTGGAGAAGGAGAGGATCCAGCAGAGCGCAGAGTGCTGCAGAAAGATCCTCAACCACGTCAACGAGGAGGTCAAAGTAATGGAGAACCTGTTGGTAAGAGAAACACAATCCACCACTCAACAAACTGTTATGTAGTAATTCAGCACCAATTGAGGTCTAGTAAATTCATCTTAAGTCTTGTGAAGGTTTCTGCTTGTTAGGCTACTTCTGTCAGATAGAGTACAGTCTGACCCCCTAATCTCTCGCTCTGCTCCCAGACTGTGAAGGACTACCAGCGTAGATTGGACACATCGGGGCTTAAACCCAGTAATGAACTTTATACGGAATACAAGGTGAGTTTCTTTCGACAGATTTTGTAACGGGCTGCGTACAGATTTTTATTTACAAGATTTTGTTGTTATTCTCTCTTTGTTTGTAACAGAACATTGACTTGACTCAGAAGAAGATGCTTTATGAAGGCCCACTGACCTGGAAAGTCACCAAGGAGAAGGCTATTGGTAAATACTACGTATACTTGTGTGTAGGTGCCTTGCTTTCTCGGCAACAAGGTCAGAAATCTGTGAGAGATTTTACAATTTTTGTAGAACTTTTTTTGTCCAGCAGCTAAATTAAGCAGTTTATTTATCCAGTAATCCTAAACACACTTCAATATTTATTATTTATTTGACACTATTCACTTAAAATGTATCTACTTCCAAAAGAAAAAGAAACACTTGGAAAGAAGGGTTTATTTGAAGCAACGTTGGCATCATTTCTCTTATTTCACTTCTCTTTTTTTAAATTTTTCATCAGAATACACAATAACAGGAAACCCATATGTACCGAGCTGGCTGACTGAGATCACAGTGGCCTCTTGGCTCCCTTTTTTTGTATTTATTAGTTCAGCTTATTTCCCCTAAACTTCAGTGCACTGCAAGACAAAGCGAAAGCAAAAGCATGTTTAATTACAAAACTAAAAACAATAAGAGGTTATGAGAGTTATTATCAGTGCATACTTTACCAGTTCCCAAAATTGTTTTATTTGGAATTGGAAAAAAATAAAATAAAAATAAAGCACTGATAAATATGACTATCTAAATAAAGTCCACAGTGGTTTATGTACCCTTTGTGGGAATGAGAATAGATCTTCTCTGACTGCCCTATTACCCTGCCCCACTCCTTCTTCTTCCCCTCTCTCAGATGTGCAGTGTGTGTTGCTCGGGGACCTGCTGGTGCTCCTCCAGAGGCAAGATGACAAGATGGTCCTCAAATGCCAGAGCAAGAGTAACATCGCTGTGCAGGAGGGCAAGCAGATGCTGAGCCCCATTATTAAGCTGGACTCCGTTTTCCTCCGTGAGGTGGCCACAGGTTAGCTGTTCAAAACAGTACAGTAGGTTCGCAGACAAGTGGAGGTCACTTCCACGGAGAGATCAATATTACTCAGCCTTCCAATTGCTGTTTTTTTCCTTTTCTGTCAGATCGAAAGGCTTTCTACGTGATATTTACCTGGGAAAGCGGAGCTCAAATCTATGAACTGGTGGCTCAGTCTGTTGGAGAAATGAAAGCGTGAGTGTCGAAGAAAATTGTACAGAATGATCATTTTTGAAGGTAAATCAAAGGATGATTTGTCACCTTATTTGTGTGTGTATTTTTAGTTGGACTGAGGTGATAAAGACAGCGGTGGATGATCTGAAAAAGAGCGGTGCGCCCATGAGGCTGACTCTGCCTCCAGGAAGTGGAATGCCTCCCTTCAGTCCCACGTATGTGTCACTGTGTGCATGTGTGTGTTGTCAGTTAAAAGAGCAATATATATATATTTTTTTTTTTCATTGCCTGCCAAAGCTCACACATCTCAAAATATCTTATTTCTTTCGTCATTTTCTCTCCGTCAGGCTAAATGCCCCTTTGAGCCCGACTGAGAATGGAAGTTTGAAAAGCAGCATTGGTGAGGCCGCAGTGCTTTATCAGCTTAACACTTAACAAATAGAACAAATTTGCCAACGTTACACATTTCTGAATGTACAAGCCAAAGTTAAGCCTTGTTCCTGTCTGTAGATCGAGACAAGGACAGTTTGACGGATGAAAAGTCCACAGATCCCCGGCACAGGCTGATTGATTTCCTGTCAGAAAAAGGCTTTGACTTGATAGGCCACTCCAACAGCGATCAGGAGAAGGTGGCCAGTAGTGCTTTGGATGAAGGTGAGTAGGGGGTCGTCCCTGTACCTCTGTTAATGATTTGTATGTCATTCTTTTTCATCTTGGCTTTGTTTAATAGTAGCTTGCCTACCTAATGAAACCACTTGATCTGTCTCCTATGTTAGTCAAGTCACTGAAAAGACTGTTGGTAGCCAGCATCAGTCTATCAGACGACTCAAAACCCGATGAAGAAAATGAAGAGGAGCAACCGGAGAGGCCCAATCAAGAAATGGATAGCTGTCAGTCAACTGGTTGGTGTTTTATTTCAATAAATAGTGTGACATTTGATTGCTTTCAGAGACATAGATGAGGTTCTAAACACCACTGTAACATCTGTAAGCCAAAAATGGTGCTAGAGCCAACAAGCCATTAGCTTGTCTTAGCATAAAGACTGGAATCAAGTGGAAAAAGTCTTATATGCCTATTTATTACACATGTCCATTTCTGTTATAATTCCATGTTGTGTAATGTCTGAAAACTGCCTTCATCTATTTTAACTTCGAACGTATTATTATGAATAATTCACTTTTATCAACAGTTTTCATTTACTTCTTCATGGCAGAATCGATTTTTACCTCTTGTTCATTCCAAAAGTTAAACTACATGACCTGTTTTGCCATTAAGTGAAAGTGAACAAGAAACGAAATCCCTATTCCTCCTCACATTATGAAGCATTAATTTAATACAGCAACATTATTTGGAGCAACATTATGTCGACGAGCTTGCGCTGTCGGGGGATTTTCAACTGCTAATCATTTTTAATTTAGTACAACCTAAAAACACGGCTCACTGCTAAGGCATCTGAATGGAGTCTCTCTTCCCACAGAGGAAAATCAGAGCGGAGACGGAGGGTCTGAAGTGGTAAACGCCAACACGTGTGAAAAAGAAGGTGCAGAGACGAAAGGAGACGAGGAGAAGAGCATCAGTGCTCCCCTGGTTTTATCCCAGGAGAGGATGGAGGAAGTGTGCAGGAGGCTGCACAGCCTGGAGGAACGAGTAAAGAGACTACAGGTGAACACACAGTTAGATGGATAAGAACACAGAGAAAAAACGATGAGCAGCGAGCGGGTAGTATGACAGGGTCAGATGAAGATGTGAGACATAACAAAAGATGGGAGCTGACTGGAAAGAGGCACAGAGTTTGGCATCAAGGATTTCAGCGAGGATAACTTAAGTAAGGAGGGAGTGTTGGACAAATGGGGCCAAATGGCACAAAAGAGAAACTAGAGAATAGAAAACCGTTTAACCACTGCTGTTATTGCTTCGCTCAAAATTGCCTTGTGAAATTGGACTTCTGTAAAAATGGCTATTATGTCCAGCGCTTGCAATGGGATGTGTCAGAGAAACAGCGAGGGAGACGAAGAGAGGATGTTAAGAGGTGTGTGTGTGTGTGTATGTGTGTGTTCTCAGTTCCTAAGGTGATATTGATTTTGTGTGTTGCAGAATGTAGAAGAGGAGTACCACAGGCTGCAGGAGGCCCTCTCCGAGTTCTCACTGGAACGCGGTAACTTCCAGTAAGACGCCATCACTCCACCTGCTGGCCACGAGGTGAGAAGACGGTATTTATGGTGTGTTCAAGCTACTGGTGGAAAAGCAACAGGCTGCTAGTCATGTTCAATGGGAGTCTGTGAGCTATCCTCAACTGCTCCAATGACCTGGTGAAGGAAGCATCAACAAGTCACATGTTTTTGTTTCACCATCATTACTTTCTTTCTTTCTCCCAACAAGCTCTGTTTGAGGAATTAGGAAAAAAAACTTATTCTTGCTATAAGCCAGTTCCCCTTTATTTACCACAACATTAACAATACCAATGAACAAGCTGGCCACAATGTATCCGGTCATGCTTGGCCATCTTTGTCTTTGCTGTTCTACGCCATAGGCTAGCTCTTAGAAAGTGCCTAGTAATTGACTTCTGTTCCAGTATCGTGGGAAATACTTTTAATTGTGGTTTTAATCAAGTAAATCAGCTGGACTTCCTCCACAAACAGTTCCACAAGTGGGCTCCCTGCAGTTACTGAGTAATTGTCTTCCAAAATTGGAAAATTCATGAAAAATTTTAGCCTCTAGTAGCATTTTTCACTCCAATTATCTCAGACAGTAATAAGGCCATACACTTCAAACTTGACACTTATATAGACAATCCCAAAAGTGTTCAATATGTGGAATATTAAGTGGATAGGAGTGCTGGTTGTGAAGAAAAAATATTTTTAAAAAAGTCATAATTTCAAAAAACTCTGCTGTTGAAACAGCATTCATAGTGTGACACTGCTGCTAAGTATCTGTCTAAGTCATTAAGGGCGTAGCTACAGAACTGGATAGATGCACGTTTGTTTGTTAAATGTTTTTTTTCTTTCTAGCATTAATCCAGCAAATTAAATCTAATGAAATTGGGTATTTGGCTTGTAATGTAATAAATGCGCATTAGTGAACTTTATTTTTCTAGCACTTGTCAATTGGTAAAGTTATTTAAAAAAGCCAAGATAAAACAGCACGACAACTTAAACATAATCAGACCTGAGATATATAAGTTGAAACAGAAATATATACTCAAGAATAAAATAGCATTAAAAGAGGAGAAATCAACCTAGAGAACAGAGAAACGACATTTGAGCTAAGAAGTAATATAGATGTATGAATGGTGGTAAAACATAAAAACAACATGGTGTGCAAATCATTGGATAATTGATGCATATTATATGTGAGTAAAGCAGTTAATCACAAATAGAATCCTCAAATAACGGACTCATGTTTAATTAATAGTGTAATCTATCTGCAGTTCTTTTACACTGTGATTTATGTTATTTATGTAAATATAATGCCGCAGTTTTTTGTTTGTTTTTTTGGTAGTAAATTCAATGTTTATGGCTTTAAAACCTTAGGACTTTAGATGACAATTTTATATTTATTGCGTACTAACTCTTGTTGTTTTACTAGCCCTTTGTGAGTACTGTGTGTTTCATGTAACCAAGACCTTGTTTGTGCAAGCTCATTTGGCAGTAAAGCTTTTTTTGGTTCTGATTCTGGGTAAATCAAACTGCAAAAGTATGATGGAGACATGCATCCCCATTCCTAGAAGGAGTTGTGGCCTCGCTCATCATCACACTGATTAATTTTATATGTCGTTATCTAACAAAAAAAATCTCCCTTATCTTCTCTTTAGGTTTTTATTGGTCCTGCCTTGGACTGAGTGACAGTCAGCGGCTTTCCTGGAAATCCCTAAACCCTCATACGTCTTGCCTGAACCCTTGCTGCATTATTCGTTTGTATGGAGGCTGTTTGCAGCCCAGCAGGAAGTTTTCAGCCTGTTGGAGAGGAGGGAGGGCTTTCAGCACCGTGGAGTGGTTCAGTGATGGAAGATGGGAGGTGTGCGCACGTGTATGTGTGTGTGTGTGTGTGTTTGCGTGCATGCTTGATAGTTAAACAAAGAAGAAGAGAAAAAAAAGAGACATCCTACTTTTGAGTGGGAGGCTGTTTTTTTTTTTTTGCAGAGAGGTGCCACAAGAAATGAAGCAATATTTTTGCTGTGAGAGAGATGCTGCCTAACAAAACGTAGTGATTTCAATATGCTGTAACACACATACGCACACCAGAGACATGCAGGCTGGAAAATAATTTACATCAATGCCAAGAACAGATGTAAAATAAAGGAGAAAAGCCTTAAAAGGCCAATGTAGCACAAGATGATGTATTGAAATACTACTGCTGATATTTAGTGTTATTTCTAGTCTATGCCAAAGTACAACAGAGATGCACTTTTTTTCTTCTGATCAAAGCAAGTTAAACATGCACTGTTTTGCAAAATCTTTCATTTTTTAGTCTCTTCAGTATGGTTCTTGAACAGTTGGGCTTCATATGGAAAGCCCCCATTATTGAAAAGATGCATGCAAGACAGTGTGTGTATGTGTGTTACAAAGTTTTTAATGAATTATGTATGTTTGGAGGGTTCCTATTGTAATTAGGTCACATTAAAAAAAACAACAACATTTATAAATAGTGGAACTATAGGTAGTCATGTTGTTAATAATGAGAACTTGTTTGTATGTACCGCTTTTATTTATTCCTCTGAGTCTTGTCAGGTCAGTGAGTTGCCTCATCTGAGTTAAACTGTTACAACACTGGGCCAAAAAGAAAGAGGGCGACGTACGAGAGCCGGACACAAGAAGGCAAACCTGAAATGTGGAGCACAGATGAAGGCAGAGAGTGATACAGAGACATGTAGGTATGTAGGTTGGTTTACAGGTTCCCGTTGCTTCGGTTTAGATAGCTTGAGCTCGACGGTCATGAGGAAAAGAGAACAGGAACATTAAGGTTTGCACTCTCTGTACTCAAGTAGACCCAAACAGAGAGCTTACAACAGACACAAATGCCAGCATCATTTCTGCAGTTATCCCCTAGAGAGGGTTCATAACTCCTGATCCAGGACACAGACTTGAGATGAGGTAATAAATTGTATTATATGACATTGGATACTATGTGTATTAGTTAAAAAAAACAACAACAAAAAACAAAAAAAAAAGTCTATTATTCCCTGTTAGCAATATTTGTATCCAAATTGAGTTGCCTTTGCATTTTATTGAGCAGTTGATTGTAATTATGTGATAGGATTTCAGAGTAGTGCCATAACTCTGGCTGTGCACACAGGACCAAAGACAAAGCAAAGCACCATTCGATCCTCATTCGAGCTGATTTTTTTTTTTTAATTTTTACTTTCACCTGTATAGTACCACATCACAAAACGCTGATGCAGGAGCGACGGCAGTCAGCAGCTGCTTCTCCACTCCCCAGTGTTCTCTCTCACATGTTGCAACTCACTTAAAGGGTTTTTTAGGAGCACATACATGAATGAAGTGGTTGAGTTTTTCTTCTTTTTTTTTTCTGAGAATGTACAAGTAAATACCAGATAGATAAGGAATGGTGGACTGTTCAAATCATATGACCAAATTCAAACTGAATCTGTAGATTTCTCGCTTACATTTCAGTGACGTCCAACAGCAAACCAGTGAATGAAAGCGTTGTCTTCTGAGTCTATTTGGGTCACTGAGTAAATGCTGGTGTGACTGAAACAAGCTGTACTGTACTGAATAGAGGACCGGAGACCAAGCACTGCTAGCATCTCTCCTACCTAGTCGACCTAATGGGACCTGATCCTTCACAGAACAAAAGAACAAGACGGTGGAAGCCAGATGAGGATCTGAAGCAGTCGTTGAAGGTTTAGAGAAAGAAAAAAACTGCAGTCTCATTCCAATGTTGCCATTACCAACACTGAAATCATGATCACTTCCTGATATACATTCTCGTCGTTGTTTCCACAACAACAAACGCTGCCTTTGAACCTACTGAACCTCAGCAGGTTGACTCAGTTTAGCTACTTGAGCATCACACTTTGCAAACTTATATAAGCTTGTGTTTGAACATTACTGGCACCTCTCCCTATGTCTTCATCTTTTTTTAAAAAAAACTGCATGAATTACATGAATGTTAGCTTGAAGGAACAAAAAAACTCCCCATCCCCCCTGTGTTTATTAAGCTTATTAGCTAACACACACTCACCTCTCTTGATGGCATAATCATCTTTTCCTACTGTACATTTTTGTTATTTTCTTTTCACAAGTCACATGTTGTGTATTTCATTTGCTTCAACAGTTTGGGACGTTTTTTTGTTAGTTTTTTCCCATTGTTTTTTTTTGTTTTTTTTTCAAAGAAGTGTATTGTGATTTTTGTACTATGCGTTTGCTGTATTGGTGAGAGACAGGACTTGTCTGTAACTTGTCTATGCATGAATCGGTCTAACATTTATGCAAATATTGTAACCATGACAGATTCCTGTAATGTCAGCCCGGTCTGCATTGCAGCTGTTAAGCTTTACCTATGGGATGCATTTAAAGAGATGATCTCAACCAGGGGCTTTTAGCTGTTTACCAATAGTGGTGAGCAGATAAAAGCCAGTTACCACCAGTGATGCATTCAGGCTTCACTGGCTGAATGACTACTACAGGCACTTCTCGATCTCTCTCCTTCAGATGCGTTTTTTTTTTTTTCCCCCTCATGTATTCTATTTACAAAATGTATAGAAAATATATTTATAGAGTGGTGCCTTGTTCTGATGATCAAGTTGTTTTCTTCATAAAGGGCTCTTAAGTCAAACACAATCGCTGTTGTTTTAGTTTTTCACTGAGGACCTCACACAAAAGGACATATTGACCAAATAACTAATGAGCAATGAGAGATTATCCCAGGATTCTGATTGGGTGGGTTTAGGGTTGAGGGCTGTGGTTGTATGTTGACATGTTGTGAATACGCAATCTTTTTTTTTTTTTGTCCAATTCCATTACATCAGCAAGATTTGTGCCCCCTACCAACTCAGCCCTGCATAGAAAACACACTGCTGCTTGTCATACTGGCATCTGCCATCTTGTCTTTCTATAAACAATGAATATGCAAGAACTATACTGTGTATTTGAGTTTTAATTTTTTTTATTGTGTAAGAGGCTCTTTAATGATGTATACCTAAGGAACATTGTGGTACGTTTTGTTTTTTAAGTCTTTTTTTTTTTTTTTTTTTAAATAAACTGGGGAAATAACTACCTGTTTTGTCATTTTATAGTTAGCAGTCAGTTATAGTTTTATACAGATTCATGAGCTAATTGTTCAGGGACAGTTGGGCTTGACTTAACCTGAAGATAAAGCCCAGATATAAATCGAACACGATTCCTTGGACCATATACCTTTTCCGTTCTATATCCTTTATAAATGTATGGCGTATATATTAAAAGAAAAGGACACATAAACTGTGTAACATCATATGGAAGAAAATTATATAATGTATTGTTTGGTTTTTAAAAAAAAGGTTTCAGATGCAGTGCCTATGCAAATGAGGGGTGGTCTGTTTTCATTCAAGCATAAATCCTGACAGAGAAAAACAAGACACCAGAGTGTCATTACAAAGAAGGAAGGTTGGATCATCGTGTGCAGAATTTTACTTGAATTTTGCAGTTGTTTTTTTATGATTATTTTTGGATTCAACATTTGAAGAAGAAAAAGAAATGGGAATAGCAGTAATCTTTGTCCTCTGCAGCTTGGCAGGTGAGTTGAATTACTGTTTTTGGGCACTAAAGTTGCTGAAATAGTGTCATTTGGTGAAAATGTTATATTTATTTTCATTATAGCTCACAAATTTAAAGAGTTAGAGCAATTGTTCTCTGGTTTTGTGGAAATTCGAGCTTTCTGCACGTCAGTCTCGTGTATGTATGAACTCTATATAGCATTTTTACTTTTAGCTCTTCTGAGGCCTGCTCCAGTGAACCACACTTCCTGTCAAAAACAGATGGCCATGCCATCATGGGGGATTTTTCTTTTTTGCTTCCTTAGTTTGCTTTGCTGTAAATCTACAGATCATTTTCTTTATTTTTGTTATTAAGCTTATTTCTTACACTGTATTCCCACTTTATGCCATGTTATGACAATATATGCAACCATAATTGAATAATTTGACAAATGCAGAAAACAGTATGTCATGTTCTTACTGCTTCTTCCACAGTAGGTATTACTCGGACTGAGGTGATTTTAAAGGCGGACAGACCCTATTTAAGGGTGCTGGTCTCTGACGTTCCTCAACTGTTTTGCTGCTACAAAGGAAAGCCAGAGCTGGTCACTTGGTTCAAACGTCGTAAATCTGGCAACGGCACTGTCAGTGTGCAAAGCAATAGGGTTTTGCAGAATATGCCTTCCGAAGATGACACTTTGTGCAGCATCCTAACCTTCGCGCCAGTCCAAGTGAATGACTCTGGACTGTACCAGTGTTTGCTGAACAGCAGTAAAGAGTTCACTCATGGCACCTACCTTCACGTCTACAGTAAGTGCGTGTGTGTGTCAGCAGCACAAACCAATCAGAAATTCCCGTTTGCATGTGTGTGTGTGTGTGCTTAACATACAGTCATAGAGTCTAGCGAGCTTTAAGCACCGCTTACACCTCATAAGCCATAAATCCTGTTAACATTAGTCTGTCCAAGAGCTGTTTGAGTGGCAGCGTTCTTGCATATTGCAACTTAGTTAATCTTTGCATCATCAGGATGGTCGCATTACAGGCTGCTGCCAGGTTGTTTACTTTAAATAGTGCCAAAATTACATCAAGTTGCAGGTGATCAGTGTGTAAAAACATTAGTCACACTGAATGCCATTTTGCATCATAATCTCATTAAATACAGATGGAAGATGTGGAAATGTAAAACCACCAAACTCTTGGGATTACGTGTGAAATAACCTGCATTAGTTTCCAAGCACACCATTACCCCTGACCTAACAATACTAGCAATTGTATATTAGTCTATGTATTTTAAACTGAATAGAACAGTTATATAACACGTCGGTCTAACACATAACACCTAAATCTCATTGAATGTCTGTTGAGTAATTATTCAGTCTGTTTTTGTTTTTTTTTATGCACTCCAGGTTCTTTTAAATGTGCATCTTTGCTGCCAAGACAAAAAGTATTTGTATTCACATGCCTAAATGTGCAACTGTTGTTTGGCCTGTTTCCCCTCTGAACCCTTTCTGCACACTTAGAGCCACTTGAGAAGACAATAGACATGACGGAAAGCACCAAAAACAAGATCCTGACAGCCGAGGGAATCCTGCTGTTACTGTGTGTGCTGGTGCCCTCCGCCACGCTTCTGTTCAAGGTTGGAATGTCACATTATTAAACACTGATCTGTCAACAAACCGCCGGACCAGTAGCATGCTTAATTTCCAAACTTTCATAATAAGGGCTGTGCCTTATCATTCATGTCAACGCACCACAAATGGTGATGTAGAACAGTCCTACTTCAGTTGTTCCTACCTCACACTGATTCACATTTCTCAAATTGATATTTTTCATCGTGTTTCCTGCCTTTCCCTGGTGGGAAGTTGCACCATTTACCAACTTCTGTTACTCCTCTTACAGTCAAAGACCTTACATGAACTGCAGAAGAAGAAAGAGAAGAAGGAAGAGGAAAACATATATCAGGTGAAAATTAAATGAGTCACATCTGCTTTAACTCAAATGCATGTTTTTCCAGAGGAGCTACTTTCCTGAACAGAGGAACAAAGATATGAATGAACATGCTACGTCACTAATCAATAATTAATATGAATGTGTTTTATGTATTTTTTGTGCTTACTTGATTTCCTTTTTCTTTATCTCACAACCAGGGGCTAAATCTGGATGATTGTTGCGCAACTTATGATCAGATTGAACGCTCCCAGGCAATGGGTCAGTACCAGGATGTGGCCAACATTGTGGAAGAAGGGGAGGAAGCGCAGCTCGAGAAACCATGAAAGGAAGCCAAGAGAGAAGATTGTGAAGTGTGTGAAATCTTTAGCGTCTGAAAACATATTGCTTAACCACATTCAGTCTTTTAAAAAAATTAAAATAGCCGTTGATAATACAGTCATACTACTTATTTAGAGCTGTTACCAGGATTTTAGCCCGCTTAAGTTTCATCTATTTTGTTCATTAAAACAAACAGCTGTGTGTGCTGTCTATTTTTAGGACAAAGAATATGAAATGCTGGTCAGATGATCAACAGTGAAAAATGCTCACGAGATGCTAGTTGCAGAGGAGATTGTGCACAAATGAACTCCTTCACAGTCCCTTGTGGTGGGATTATTTTTTGCTATCAGCTTCTTTAATGTTTATATAAGCTTCTATAAAATTAATGTCTACTGTGCGACTTCATGATGTGTGACAATCTGTGTGCTTTCTATTGTTTCTGTGATTACTGGAAGAATAAACAGTGTTAAAAACAACAACAACAACAAACGTCTTTGTGGATGTCATGAATGAATAAGGCTCACTTTCTTTCTTTACCAAGTTGTCCAACCAAGTAAACTGGGCGGAGCCTTGAAATATCACGTGTCGGTGATTGGCTAAAATCCCGAGACGCGGACATTCATTGGCTGCCATTTTTGGCGGTGGGCGGGGCTTCGGACTACCCAGGTAGGTATGTAGGATAGATGAGAGAGGCGGTGCGTAAACAGAGTGGGCGAAGATGGCGTCGGGCAAGAAGGGTGGTGTAAATAACAGATTGGAGAAAGGTGTGAATGGAAGACGCTCGTCCAAACACAAAGAGGGTCCAGTGGGTGAGTTTTCTTCCTCTGCTGTGTCCACCTCGCCGCCCCCTCCTGTCGGTTTTCCCTTCAATAGCTCGCCCCTTTTCCCGTCCCGCTGTCGTGCTGTTAGCGGCTAGGTTAGCCGTCCTTGAGTAGCCGCCGCTGTGTTCGCCTCAGCAGCTTAGTTCCACTTACTGCTTTGTGACATAAAAAGTCGGTATTATGGAAATATAGTAGTATGCTGTTGTAAAGTGTCTCTGAAAAAAATGTCCTGTCAAACTCTGTCCCTGCTCAGGAGCTTCACCCCCCAGTCATAGCTACGACACCGTTAGTTGTAGTCATTTCTGCACGAGCCTTTATCTGGCTTTACATGCATTCATATTCACTCTTCACTTTCTGTGCCCTTAGTGTCAACCTCTGACACTGACAGGACCCACCTGAACAGGTACTCCCAACAAAAGCAAGAGGGGAGGGAGGGATGGTGGTGGTGGTGGTGGTGGTGGTGGGGGGGCTAGATTAACGAGATTATGCTGTGAGTGTCAGGAAGAGAGGTATCGGTTGTACTGCACTGTGCATAAATCGATTAAGCGAACTGATGGTGACGCTGTTATTAAGTCTGCCTGTGAGGGTAGGCTGACACACGGTGACGAATAGACCGCCTGCGAAATATGGGGCAGACCTAATGAGATGCCGCCTGCAGGGACAGTGAATCAGCTGTTGGCATTTAATACCCTCACAAACTTCAGCTCTGTTCTCCTGGAACAATCCAACCACTTCCAACATTTTAACAGGGTCAACAAACAGTTTTTTTTTTAAATTTTTATTTTTAGCATCGTCAGATATGTAGAAGCCAATAAGGTAAAACGTCAGATAACATAATGAGTTTGCCATTTTTAAAATGTAATAGGCCAATAATGTAACAAAAGTCAAGGTATTTCAAAATATTCTGCACATTATCAGTGTATTTGCTAATAAAATAAAGGATGTGTTTCTAGATGATTTAGATCAGTATAATAAGATTAGAAGACTTTCTTTAAACCTAATCTTACTTGTTGGCGCACATCGATTTATGGAAATTCTAATTTTCTTTTCCATGTGAGGCATTGTCTCATACAACCGAAGTAAGCCCTTTATGTGGATGGGGGTGTGGAGGCCCATTGTTGCTAGTTTCCTGTTGTTGCGTTCGGCCTTGTGTGTGTAAAGGTACTCTGTCTGGAAGAGGGGTCAGACCTACAACACATGACACTACAGGGGCCCAGCTGTAGGCTCTTCCTCTTCCCTGTGAACTGCTTGAAGTTGTCTGTTTTTAAACCAGGGTTCCTGTAGACGTGACATTACTGGAGTATCAGATATGTGCAAGAGTTTCTTAAAAAGAAAAAAGGACTACATGTATCGTATAGAAAAAAAACAAGTGGGTACATTTCTCAACACATGTTGCGAATTTCTCCTTGCATAGATCAATGAGGACATTGTGATGGCGAGTTCCAGTTCAAGGAACGGCCACTGTGTTTTCATGTCTTTGCTGTTACTTTTAAATAGACTTAACATTTTGACTGAATGTATCTGTTGGGAAACAAAAAGACTTATGAGATCAGCACAGTTCATTATATCCACATTAAGATCCGGCTCCGTTATAGAGCGACTCCTGCGAATGTGGTGAGTGTAAGGAAAGAGCCCGCTAACTTACAGCCACAGATATAAACAAGAAAGATTTTTCCAGACAAAAGAACAAATCTTAGTTTCTGTCTCTTTATATATAAGTCACATTGTGTATTTACGCCACAGCCACTCTGTGGATTCATCCACAGGCAGGATGGCAGCAGGGTCACCAGAAGTTCCACCAACAACAACTGCAAAATAGTTTACCGCAGACCTACGGTTGATCAGACGGCCTTTTCAATCAAAGGTTATCACATCTGGAACACATTACCAAATGAAATTAGTACATTAGCAGATTTAAAAACTTTAACAGCAAAAGTTAAGAACTGGCTGAAAGAAAAACAAGAGTGTACCCACCTATGACATGTATAAGGTCCGACTGACTGTGGATTGTGCCATTGTGTGCGTGCGGGTGGGTGGGTGGAGGATTATAAGTTCATAATGTTGTCTGTGCTGTTTTTAATGGTGTTGTTGGTCATTTGTCTATTTTTACTGAAAAGCCAATCCAGGAACAGGAGTTGACAATTAGCTTAATGCTATACACTCTATATGCTATACATCAGATGTTTTCTATGTAAAAATACATGATCCCTGATCAAATAAACACATAAATAGATAAACAAATAAACTTACCTAAAAGGTGAAAAGTGACAGGAACCCAAGAAAGCATACAAGAATGAAGAGCGTCAGTTTTGGAGTAATAATAAGTTCTGAACCCACCTGGACCCCGGAGCGTCTTCTGTTTTGCTAAAACTAGAAACATCTGTCAGAAAGCAGATAAAGCTAACGCCCTCTTAGAGCCATGAATAACAACAAGACAAAGAACAAGAACGAAGACAGCAACATTTTTCTTGAACTCCGTGATGGTGTGTCAGTGTTCTTCTGGGTGTTTGTGTATCTCTGTGTTTCTATGAGTGGGTGAGGGGTCATCATGTGTCCATTCATAGAGTTATGAGGCTGTCATCTGTGTCATCAGTCAAAAAGTTAAATCTGACGTCTTATTTTCCTCAGGAAAAATATTCTCAAAATGACACATTCCCCATGTGGTTTTAGGTTTTCACGTGTTGATCATGCTCCGCGTTCATTACAGACCATCAGTGTTTCTGTACAGTTGGAACATACTGAACATTTCTGCTGCTTAAATTAGTTTAAAAATATGTTCAAAGGTTCTACATTAATACAGTTGATCGATTAAAAGTATTAACATTAGGAATGCCATAATGTATAAGTATTATATATGTAGATTGTATAGAATAATGTAAACATAGTGGGTAGTAAGGGGATGTTTAGTCACACACTTTTGATATTTTAATAGTTGTCAAGTCAATTCTACAAGTCGCTCCAGGATGTGAAGTAGTACATTCATTTAAAAATAAAGATAATAGGTGTTTTACAGCTGACCTTATTAAACAAAAATAATAAAATGGAAAAACCTCGGAACAATTGCAACAGTCTTATCGTCGTCATCTCATAACCCTATCATAGTGTCTGTGCCAATATCGATCGTACTTTGCCAAGTAAGTTGAAGGTCACAGGGAGTTGCAGGCTCACAGCCAATGACAAATTAGACTGTCACAGGGAGAAAGTTAACTGGGCCGGGGTGGTCTCTAGATTCCCTACCCTTTTTAAAAGACACTTGGGAGGGACCGGCAGAGAAGGAAGAGAGAACAAGACAACACATTGCTTCTAAGAAGAGTTGGTTGTGACAGGCTGACTTACAGAGACTGAGAGTTGAAGAGACACATTGTGAAG
The DNA here is from genome assembly GCF_000690725.1 of Stegastes partitus. Classification (NCBI taxonomy): domain Eukaryota; kingdom Metazoa; phylum Chordata; class Actinopteri; family Pomacentridae; genus Stegastes; species Stegastes partitus. Next base: position 70,436 of record NW_007578385.1, on the reverse strand, counting down.
ACGAGGGAGCGACAGAAGCAGAGAGACAACAGAACCAATCGGAAAAGCCTGTATCTTTCTTCCGTTCCATTCCCCTCTCTCTCATCCTCTCTTTGTTTTCTCCATGCTCTCATTGCTTTCGTGGAAGAGAGGAGACAGACATGGACAGAGCCTTGAACTCAGATACTGGTAAACACTTTTTTTTTCTCTCCTTCCACTTTTTCAATAGTTTGTACATACCATCAATTGTACGCTGTGCCAGAAACAACCTGTGGGTGGTTTTATGCAAACGTTCAGTTCACACTATCTGTCGGCCCCACAGGAGTCATTATATGCCTGTAATGTTGCTGGGGTTTTTTGCTGTACATGACTTATTAATGCCTACACTCATCCATCTTTAATGTGGAAAGCCCAGGTACAACTGAGTGGTGCAGTGGGCTTACAGTCGACGCAGTAAAACGTACAGTGATGATGTTGGAACATGTTGCTCATTACTGATGTAGTTAGCAGTAGCCTAGAGCATTTGCAGATGCATAAAAGGCCGAGAGGGTAAGGCCAGTAGTGTCTTGTTTTTCTTACTCACATCGATCGTATATTGACAGCTGTCCTGGCTTTAGTGTAAGGTGCCCTTTATAGTTTGTCTGTTTAAGGCATTGTGAAGGAAAGGTGAAGTCTGCGCTGGACCATTGTGCGTTTGAACTCCGAGTGAGCTCTTGATAAGATGATACTAGTCTATCTAACAGTGCTCATTTGCATATTATTTGCATATGACATGCTCCCTGCAGATAGGGATGTAATGTCTGAGAGCTACGATGACATTAAGCAAGTTTCAGAGCAGCTTACGCTGATCCAAGGGTGCGTAAAGTTCAGGCCGAGCTTACTGTGTCAACATTAGGTCTGCTGGCTTGCTCAGATCAGAGAGTTGTATCCCCTGCTCTAATTAAGTAATGTAATCTTCATTTTGGCTGTTTGCCCATACTGGTCTGACTGCTAAAGCATGGCATTTGCTTGACAGGACCGGTCACCATATCCAGCAAGGCCACACCGTAATGATTGTGTTGATGCTGATTGATGAAGTATGTTTATAAATGTTCCTTTCGTGTCTCTTTCCAGTTTTATGCTGCTATAGTAAATGCATTGTTGAACATTAAGTAACTGCCGCCTATGTTGTCAGGTTCTAAACATTCACAGTCTGTGTAATCCACGGATTCTTGGCCGAAACCTGAGACATCAGATGTTTTTTGTTGTTACCCGTTGAGGCATCTTTGAGTCCTCCTATTGGCTTTCTTCATTGATCTTTATGATGAAGTTTTATGGTAAACGTTTGCATTTTATTTCCGTAGTCTTGTACAGTCCAGTCAAAGGTTGCCTTTATGAGGCAATGTTATCACAGAACCAAAGTAAATTTCATGTAGGCATGGACGATCAAAAAAAATCTCCAATTCGTACTGGCGGTTTGCACTTCATCAACAGCAATAAGAAGATTGTTCAATAGAATGTTCAGCAGTTTCACTGAAATGCATTTGATACCATGAAAGCTGGGTTAAAAAAAACAAAGTAGAGTTCAGTTGCATGAACAAACCTCATTACTGCTCCCTTGATCAAAGTCCTTGATAATGGAGCCACTTCGCCCTCTGTGGCTCTTCCCTTTGGCTTCTGGAAGACCTACAGAAGCCAACGGTCTCACGAGGTACACTCATCCTCGACCGCCAGGGCCTCTCCTCAGCTTCATCTGCACCCTCAGACCTCCCATAGGAGAGGAGAAGCTGGTAGGGACTGTTGGTTGTCCTTTTCAAGATGGGCTTTGTGGTCTAGAAACACTTTGTGTCCCAGACCACCTGCACTTAAACGATACACCACTGGCAGCCTGCTCCGACGGCCTTACAGACTTCATGTCAGGGTAGACATGGAGGCTAGTGTGGGGTTCACATCTGGTGACACCCAGTCCACTCAGCCACTCAGAACCGTAAACTCAGTGTGGTGTGCTTCTGAGGGTTTTACTTCCTTTCTTTATTTAATGTGTGGCGAGGTGAGATCATTCCTTTATCATTATTTATTTTAAAGAAGTATCTGTTAACATCAAAATTATGAACTCCATAAATGGTGTAAAGTGCCCAAGTGTAAAATAAGCCTCTTTCTCCTGGCCTTTATTAAAAATAGGAAATTTAATAGTTTACAATTTACAGTTGCATTTAGCAGACACTTTTATCTAAAGGGACGTGCGTCTGAGAGTAGATACACATTCATACACCAGTGGCGACAGAGCTGCCATGCAAGGTGCTGTCTGTCATTGGGAGCCACTTCGGGTTCAGCCCAAGAACACTTGGCCTGTGGAAGGGCGGGGATTGAACCGCCAACCTTGTGATCAGAGGACAACCGTCCTACCACCTGAGCCACAGCCGCCCCATTATTATCGCGATTATTGATATTGGATGAAATTAAACATTTTGTCGTGATAGACCCAGTCTGAATTTCCTGCCATTGGCTCAAATCAAAACAGTGGTGCCAGAAATCACATGTTGAAGTCTTGATGTCAAGTTCAGAGAGACACTTGGCCATTTAGCTTAGCACAGTGTAAAATCTGTTTGTATTTCCCCTTAAATCATGGGACACATTTATGTCGGATAGAGTATTCATTTCACATAGTAAAATCAATTTGAGGTTGGACCTTAAGCTTTGCGTGTCCAGAACTTTACTTTGTAACGAAACACTTATTTCCACTGCAATGCTTTAATGTGTAGCCCTTCCATTTAGTTACGCTATGCTGATTTGTTTCAGTTTGTTTGTATTCCTCAGGGCCAAAGAAATGGCTCCTACATTCAATGGGACATTTACCAAAGGCTTGAGTGCAACATCACACACATCCACATGGTTTCTTTATGCAAAAATTTGAACCCTTTGACTTGTGAAGGGGGGACATGAGACATAACAACATAACGAGTAACTCAAAATTATATTATTTGGGGTTTCAATTTGGGTCTGTTTAGATAAGGCGTATTTTCCAGTTCAGCTTTGCCAACTCTTAAAACATTTCAGAGCACATCAACTTGGCATGATTTATTAATTTCATTCTAAATTCTAACTGTTACAAATTTGCATTTAATATCAGAAAAACATGCCCGTTGAGAACGTGTCTTGTAAGACGTGAAAAAATTGTTCTCCCTGAAAGATAAGTGGAATGAGACGCAGACACGAGCCAAGAAAAAGGAAGACGGGTAGCAGCTGAAGAGATTTTTCATGCAGTAGAATGTGTGCATATTACAAATTGTCTGGCTGAGAAGTGTTTCTTTGCAGATGTCGTTGGGATGTGATTCCTTCCAGCAAACTGAAATTGTCTCTGCTATTACTTCTCCAGAATGGCAGGGAATTTGAAAATAATTGTATGACAAGGGTGCTATAGTTTGATCGTGAAAACCATGTTTCACTTTGGTAATAACGGCTCGCTTTATAGCATGCATAGGCGGCCTCCGCGCCAAGATGCTGCCTTTGGGGTTTACAAGAATCCACTTGATTTTTTTTAACGCTTGTTGCAGTTGATGTTTGAACAGCAAATGTTTGAGGGTGTGTGCTAATTATTAGGGCAACTAATGTAATTTTCCAGTTCATAGGGTAAACATGATGTAACGATTGATAAATTAGCACAGTAAAGTTGTTGTGTCTAATTACCAGAAAAAGTCATTATCAATGATATCCCACTTTGTACTATTTGTACTATTCCCCCTATTCATGGTCAAATTAATTTTGGTTTTTACGAAATTTAAAGAAATTACCAAAAAAAAAGGATTCTTTCATGTCAAACATTTCTGGAAAATAATTTCAATTAAATAATTTTAAAAATGGTTGCGTAAGTATTCAACCCCTTTAAGGCAGTATTTTGGGTCTCAATGAGCCTTATGCATCTGGACACTGCAATTTTTTACCCCATTCTTCTTTGCAAAGTTGCTTAAGCTCTGTCAAGTCCAGCCATAAATTCTCAGTTGGACTGGGATCTGGGCTCTGACTCAGCCACTCCAGAACATCCTTGTCGTCTTTAAACCATTTCTACGGTAAATGTTTTATAGGCTCTGTATGGTTGTGGTACAGAACAGTGATCATAGTGCTACTTTTTGTGCTCAAAGGATCGGATATCAGCTGGCAGTTTTTGTACCCGCAGAAAATAGTGATACCATACTTTTTGATTTCACAGATTAGGGAATACGTAAAGGTGCTGTATTTAACATTAAGTATTTAGATACATGCTTTTACATCAGGTGTTGCTTGCCTGGGCAAAAAGAGAATTTCTCCACTCATAAACATAAATCATCACATTAATAGAATGTATTTATTATTTACATGCAGTCTCATACAAAACAAATATTTTACCCTCTGTTTTATCTTCTTCCTTCCTCCTTTCTTGAACTGCTCCTAGTGATGGACACCAAGGCAGTGTTTGCGGCCCTGTACAGTGTGTGCGAAGAGAATGCCGCTTTCTTCTCAGGAGGAGCTAAGGGGTCGCAGGGAGATGCAGCGAGGCGACTGGTGGAGGCCGTGAATGTGATCCAGGAGCACGCTCGCAGTCTGGAGCCCGTTATCACCGGCTTTGCTGCTGTTTACCATCATTTTGATTTTGACCCACACATACCTGCTAATGGCTATCGCTCACTGGTCAAGGTAGGCTTTGAGATGGTTTTTAAGATCTTTTTGTGTGTGTGTGAGTCTTAGATGTGTTTTCACTTCATCCCTGGTGCCGCTGGGAGATTAATAGACCTCGATATGGCAGTACATTCTTATCTATATTCTCCGTACTGTGAAAACTATTCACCAGCACCTCTTTGCTTTGACATTGCTTTGTTTCAAGGTCAGCCCATTTGTTTTACAGATTGATTTCATGTTGCAGATTTTCCTCCAACTTGCAAATATCTACCACTACTGTATCCACTGTACTTTATCTTGTACAGTTATTGACGAAACATCGTGACCCTCAGTTGCCCACCACAACTGAATGAGTCTAGCATAGCAGTAAATGAACACTGCACTGTTTTGTAGCCTCTCCATTTCCACATTTATAATCCTTTTCATCCCTGCAGTACCACTCTCACTAATCCGTAACACCCTGGTAAAGCAGCAAGTTTTTTTTTACATGCTCACATGTAGGCATGCTATCACACACACTTTTCTACGCTTCCAGCTCAGCACAATGATCTTAATTACAACTTAAGCACACCCAGAAGAAATGCCTCTTTGATGAGTGCACAATGAAAGAACTATGATTGGCTTAGCTACAATGTAAAATGCTATGTCTGCCTTTCATTTCAATTATGTCAAGAATGAATACAATTTTTTAAAAGATTGTGGTCTTTCAGGTGGTAGAGAGTTTATTAACGGATTCCTTGGACTGTTTCCTAGGTCGTGCGATGCTGTCTTCTTCATATCATCCACAAGGGGCGCTACATCACAGCCAACCGCCGCAGCATCTTCTTCCGAGTGGCACACAACGCGGGGGAGATGGAGGCGTACTGCAACGCTCTGTGCCAGCTGCGCGCCCTGCTGTACCTGGCTCAGCGCATGCTACATGATAACAGCCATGGTAACCTCTTTTTCCAGGATGAAAGTGGCCTCAGCGAGAGTTTTGTCCGCGAATACGCATCCATGCACAAGGGCTGCTTCTATGGCCGTTGCCTGGGCTTTCAGGTGAGATGAGCTGCGTAGCTTTTGTGATAAGAAGTGTGAAGGATCAGCAATAGAAAGGGGTGATGCTACCTCATGCTTGATATTCCAGAACTCTGGACTTTAGGCGGGTTTCTAAGAAGAAGAAATTCACACGAAGTTAGCTGATGTAGGGTTGGAAGTATTTACATTTTTCTGTAATAGAACAACTCACAGCAATGCAAGGTTAATGACAAGCAACCTCATACTCATTAATTCTCACATTGAGACAAGCAGCTCCCTGTACTCATGTCTACTGTTCTGGAAAAGGTCACTCACTTATTAATTCATATTACATTTTACAGCTTCTCAATATGTCTTTATTGTGGTCATTGTATTATGACTTACGTGCAGAATAATGCTGCCCACAGGACACTCGTGTATTCTATAGGTTAGAAAGTATTCACTGCTATGCTGATATCTTTTTATAGGGACTGACCTTAAAAAGAGATCTCCCCACCTTGTACCTCTTTTCTGTTAATTTAATTTAATTTGTGTCATGCCCCTCTGATGCTCTGAAATCCTGTCGTCTATGCTTCACTTTCTCTGTTTGAATGATTGCAGTTTTAATCATAGTATATTTCTTGTTTGCAAGTGTACCTTGGTTAGTGGTTTTGAATCTAAATTATTTCTCTGTTTGTGTCCATCCCTCACTGCAGTTCACTCCAGCCATTCGACCCTGCCTTCAAACCATCGCTATCGGCCTTGTGGCCTTTGGAGAAAACTACAAGCGCCATCAGTCAGGAATAGGTCAGCATCATCTTGTCTGCAGCTGCACCCTCTCATCATCCAGCAATCATTTTCATTCATAGATCGTACTCACCCATCTCCACGCCTCTTCTACATTACTCCTTGGCCCCTGACTGTGTACCTTTTGATGTTGTGTGTTTGGATTGTAGATGCTCTTTCATCCTTTGGAATCTTGAGGGCTAGCTGGTGTGCTTCTTCTATATTTCAGAATGTTTTGAACATGCACACAGTTATGTACAGAGGCAGAGATAGAAGAACATTCGCCATCATATACACATTTGTACTGTGCACACATACACAGGCGTACATAAATATTTAACATTTTAAAAAGAATTATCTCACTCTTATGGTTTCTTGTACTCTCTGCTGCATCTCAGTGGAGGCAGGAGGTATTACACCAATTGCACCATATGGTGAGTGTAACCCACACCCCTTCATCATAGTCCTCTGTAGTGCACTAAGAGACTATATGAAGAAGCTTCTTCTGTCCCACAGCTCCTATTATCCTAAGTGGTTTAGCACTTATCACTGTAAGCTGCTGTAGCTGTCCTTTGTCTGTATTTTAGTTCATAGATTGAAGTCTGTAGCCCTTTTCCATAATTGCATATAGAACATTTCTGGCTTCATCAGTCCGTTAAAGTGATGGCATTTTATTATTCAGACATACTGCAGGTGACTTGTCCTTGATGTTCCTCATGGCTTCATGCAGACATACCCCTCAGAGTGCCGGAGAGAGCTGCAGTACACACACACTATTTGTCATTCACGCAAGATTAGGCAATACGCCAAGTTATGTATAATGCACAATAATGCAATAACAGACTCAGTTTAAACTAATGGCAACTTATCAAAGTGTCCAAATAAGTAACAGCCAAGTTTATTTCTGAATTCTTAAACAGTGAAACTAAAAGCTCAGGGCTCAACCTGAGGACAGCCGAGATATAGCAATATATTTAACAGCAGCTGATAAACTGTGACTGTTTGTGACAGCTTACCTGACTGAGATGAAGAGAAGTGCACAGCGTGACTTGCTGTTCGATCCTGATTGATCTTTTCTGTGTCAGGATAATATATAATTATAACTAATTAATTGGGTTACTAATGTTGCTCTTTGTATTCATGTGCACAACTCTCTCTCTCTCTTTGGAGACGCTCATATCGATAATACTGCTGTCTGATGCTGCAGGTGTTTTGTAATTATAGAAAGTAGTCCTCAACAGCTCGAAGCAACAAACCAAACTGCGATTTGGTGCGTGACAGCAGCACACCTGTCTGATGTGAAGACAAGTCGTACTACACAGTGTGACATGCTGGTGGATCCTGGCCCAGACAGATCCACTCTCCTGATGTTCTCTCAGGCATAATTTAGCATTTTAAGAATTTAACGAAGTCCCAGCACTACTGTTCTCTGTGCAGCTTTTATTTTTTTGGAGACACTTGTGGATCCTACTGCTTTCTGATGCTGCAGGTATTTAATAAACTTGCAGGAAGTAGTCCTAAACAGCTGAACTCAACAAACTTCAGCTCCTTTTAATGACTTGTAGGGTGGAAAAAAGTTGGATTGCATTTATTATTGTTGAGTGTCATTAATCTAAGCTGGTAGTGTCTGTTTTCATCTCAGCAAGGTTTATTTACTCAAGTACATTTTATTTTGTAGCCTATTAAGTTTGACATTGTAGAGCAAAGTAAGTGGGAAACGCTGATGTTTTTGCAATAATATTGGTACTAATTCAGTTCCTGCAACTCGAGCCACTGTTGCTTGTGCACACCTATTTGTTAAAGTGATGGTGCAGTTCAGACTTGTGCCATGTTGAAAGTGACACAAAAATGTAACTCAGTCCGACTTGGTACGATTGCCGGCTCGATATTCACAGATCCGCGACCGGGGTGAGCATTCAGACATGACCGCGACACATTCAGTTGCTGTCAAATTAGCAGAACAGGGTGCATGTCTAGAAGGGGTTTGAGAGAGATTCACGGCATCAAAAAGTGCAATAGTTTATAGAACGGGGTAGATTTATAATACAGTGGAGTGTCTTTGGTTTGCCATGGCACTAACACAGAAGATCTGCAATATTCCTGTGGCAAAAAAGAAATACGAGTAAGTAACAGTTTGCCCTGTTGACTGTAACGACGGGTCTCAATTAGAACTAAATCTCTTAGAAATGATAGAGCACAAATTTCCACTGTTGACCATCTGTCTCTCTTTTCTTCCATCCTTTCACCTTCTTTCGTTTGCTCTCTGTCTGAGTTTTTTTTTTAATTTTGTTGTTTTGTCTGCTGTGGTCCAGTTACAAGTGTATTGCTCATTGCTTCTTGCACTGTTTCTGTCTTTGTGAAATCTTTATTCTCATCATTTTGAGATTTTGTCTTTGTCGATCACTCCTCTATTCCCTTTCCACCCCCTCACTACCCATACACATCCCTCTTGCCTTTTAATGCTACTTCGATATCTTTCTTGCATTACTCTGTCTCTGAGATCTCCTTTCCATTATATACCTTACTCATTATGTCCACCTTCCTCACATTCCCAGGTGTAGCAGCCAGCTCTCTATTTAACTCAGGGAAGTATGCCATCGACCCAGAGTTGAGAGGGGCAGAGTTTGATCGTATCACCCAGAACCTGGATGTCCATTTCTGGAAGACTTTCTGGAACATCACTGAGACTGAGGTTCTGTCGGTGAGTGGACTGTTGCTGCATCTTGTTACACACAGACAAACAAGCTCTTAGACATGTGTAATCTCCCGTTGCTAAACTATGCCCCCAGATATGTGTGCTGCCCTATTTCATTTTAAAGATGTATCAAGGATATTTTGCTTTCCTCAGGTAAAAGTACCTTTCTGTCATTATGCATTTTAGCCTACAGGCTATTAGAAATAATTGAGTAGAATTCAATTTATTCAATGGGGTTCATGATTTATTCATCAAGTTTCTCTTTCTCTCCAGTGACCTGACTTGCTCTGGAACTTGCACTCTTTTCTTTCTCATCCAGTCTCATTTTTTTTTCTCTCTGTGCATCTTTTTTTTCTCTCCAGGGTCTCGCCAGCATGACATCCACTCAAGTTAAGGTGAACCGAGCTCTTTCTGTGCCCTCTGTGCCCTTTGACCTTCCCCTGGCGGCCAACCACAGAGCATCTGTAACTATATCTCCACCGTCGGCACACATTGGCACTGCTCCTGTTCAGATGAGACTCATCTCTTATGACTTACGTGAAGGACAGGTACTTGAATCATTATTCAATTCACACTATAGTGCCATACTTTAAAAACTCAATAAAAAGCTTCATTGCCTTGAATTTTATGCACAACTAGGCAAGCTCTTGTATTTCCTGTGAACTCGTCTCTCACAACTTCCTTGTAACGAAAGTATTTGTTGTGTGACCTAGTTTATGACAGTTTTCCCCATGGGCTCCTTGCACACAGCAGCCACACAAATTCTTAAAAAACTCAGTTCAACAATATTTCATGGCATATCTGATATTTTTCTGAGATACTTAAGTAGAAAAACAAAATTTAACTCATCAGCCTAATCTGCATAATCTTAAGCTTCAATATCTTTCCCTCTCTCTATTTTACTGTCATTAGTGTCACTCTCTTACCTTCACCTTTTCTACTCTGCCTTCCTAACTCTCCTTGGAGACTCCTTCTCTCCAGCCTAGCTCGTTCTTCTCCCTTTTTTTGTAGTGTGGCATATAACCAGACATGCTGTCAGCAGAGAATTTCAGCCACTGATGATGCTGAAGCAAAACAGCAGTGTCCTTTAAAATGTGGCAAAATACAAGCCTGCATCAGTGGAGACCTTTTTTTAAAAAATTTTTTTTAACCATAGCTCCAATCCCTCCTTGTTTCTGTTAATGAGTGGGAATTAGTGTACATTCCTGCAGGCCGAGAACGTTTGGTAACAAGCTGCTACAGAACAACCAGTTAATCCCTTTCTCAAAGGAGTCCTGTTGTTAACATTTGCACTAACATTTATCAGCAATGGAAATAGGAGTTAGATGAATGAAAACTTGTTTGCAGTCTATACAATCTGCAGACAGTTCATCAGAGTTAAACAAGCATCATGACCGGTCATTGTGTGATTATGAGACCTTAAAAAAAATAGATCTTGATGATGGATTATTGTTGGGTTATCCTCAGTAGTAATGCCTTTGTCTCATTCTCTCCAGGACAGTGAAACTCTACTATCGCTCTCCCGCTCTGAGGGGGGTGCTATCTCTCTGTCTCTGGGGCTGAAGACCAAGCGCCTCCCTTCTTCTCCCTGCCTCCTCATCCACTTTCATGGGGGAGGCTTTGTGGCCCAGACCTCCAAATCCCACGAGGTGAGATTTTACACTTCAATTAGATTTAGCTCAAGTTCATTAAGAGTTGGCTTTACTTTGACTAGAAAAACAAGGTGATTTCTTAATCAGATAGACTATTCACATTTTTGTCTTGTCTTAGTGTTTTGACTCACATCTGTATGTGACAGTATTTACCTATTTGGGATATTTGTGATGGAACGGTTGGTCAAATTGCAGGAAAGGGTGACGTAATATGTTATCTGGCACCTACATATCAAAATACTAACAACATTACACCTTCACCATTCTACACCTTGCTCAGATGTTCTTTTTCCAGGATTTGAGCCAGCACCACCAAAGCACTGATCCTTCTAAACCCTTTAGTGGTGTTTCCTCAAACTAATTGTAATTGTACCCCAGCTAATTAAAGTGTTGATGAGACAGATACTGGGTGACAGTGGAGGAGCAAAGGGCTAACAGTCTGAGTCTCTCCCTCTGTCAGTTGTGTGGCATATAATGAGCTATTAAGCTAATATTTTTTTCGTAAATGTTCTCTGAAAATATAGTAAAGGGATTTTGATCCCGCTCCATGCTTTTTTTTTCGTGCTATGGTGTATGCAAAGCTGGTCCTTGTCTTGTGGAAGTTGCTGCTTCCTGTCATGTACTTTGTCCTCACCCATCTTTTTTTCTTGTAGAAGAGGACGCCTCGTCCTAGATTTGTTTTCTACATCACTGGTTAATGAGTGCGCCAGCATTTTTTTTTTCCATGACATACACACTAAGGCTTTGCTCTTGTGACTTTGAAATTGTGTTCTCAATGTGGTCTTATCATTTTCATTCTATAGAACACCCAAAGGTAATGTTTTTTCCAACAAGTTTTTTTTAAAGTGACAACATATGAAATTGTAGTTGGATGAGCATATGTTGCTTTGCTGATGCTAATGAGGACGATTATTTTTAACATGATTTGACCCGAGCTCTGTATTTATCCTGTGTTGGTATGGTCATGTGTGGCCGTGTGCGGTCTTTATGTGGCTTCAAGCTACTTATAGCTGCTGCAAGACAGGGCTCTGTGAAATTGCAAAGGACTTGGGCATCCTTGATCTGCAGCTGCATAGCAACCAGAGGATGAGAGGAAGCAATCAGAGAAGGGGTGAGCAGGGCTGTCATGTTGAATTAACGAAGAACTGTACAATCCCGCAGAGAAAGATTACCCCGGGCACTAATGGAAGACTTGTCAGACTATCTGTCTCTTTTCTTCTTCTGGGCTCTCATTTTTATTACCTCCTCCCTCTCAATCCTTCTAATATCTCACAAAATCCTTTTTGTTCACTTAGTGTCCTTTTCACGTCTCCTTTTTGTTGTATTTGGGCACCACATACATGCCTCTCTCCAGATTTTTCTGGGTGGCTTCTGCTCTCTTAATCCCTCATTCAAGAGCGAAAAAAAGAATAGAAAAATGGAAAGGTTCTCTGATCGTGGAGACAAGTGTTGTCCCTGTTATCTCTCTTACTCCTATATCCCTCTCTTGATCTTGTTTATCCTGTCCCCTCCGTGAGATAGTTTGACCTCAGTTGCCGGAGCCCGTGGTGTTTTCATTGCACAGCAGTGCTGAGATCACAGGAATTGATGTACTTACATCTGTGTGTTTAGCAACTTGTGCACAGACAACACACATCAAGTGTTGGAAGGTAAAGGTATAAGACTGCCGATTAGCTGATTCCCCCCGTCTGAGAATTAAAAGGACTGCTGCTCTTGTTAATTCCTGCTTTGAGAACAGATTTGGGACTTTGCAAATTGTTGTAAGTAGAACATGTGTTAGTTTCCTTAGTCATGTAAAATTACCCAGCCTGGATCCCACCTTAACAAACACACACACACACACACACACACATACACACCTCTTCTCTGCCCAGTGGGCCATTTGTTGTGCATGCTAAGCTCCTTTTGTGCAGGCAGATAATGAACTGTCTGACTGACAGACCTGCCCATGGACTCCGATCATGTTTACACTTATTGTTGACTGCCAACGACAGCTGTGGTTTTCACTCAGTTGCACAAACTCTCACACACCTTAAGAGTACCTTTACTGATGCAGACAAAACCACACTATCTGACCTTAACACTGCTTGAACTGTATGCACACTCACTTGTCAGTGGCCTCACTCTAAGATTTATTGTGACAGATAGGGCTTTAAGACAGCACAGCTGACAGTGTGTAGTTACTACTTTGTTGGCTTTATTTTTTTCATACTGAATCACAGGTCTGTGGGATGACATACAAACATACACACACTGTGCTTTTCCTGGCAATGTGAATGGAGATCTGTCTTTTTCACTGCCAGCACTGTCATAGCAAGTCAAAAAGGGGCTGGAAGTAGATGAAGTGGAAAGGGGGAATTCTTTGTGGGAAGAATATTATGTCACAATAAGTTTTGATGCTTCGCTTTCATTTCAAGGTCACTACATAAGTATATTAAACACTTAACCTGACTGTAACAATAATAAAAAGAGAAATACGCAGTATTCTAACTTTGTTTTTGCAGACTCTCCCTCTAAATCCACACCAGCCCCTTGTCTCTGTCTTCTACCTTCTTACTCTGCAAAATAGGACATGTGGGCACCTTTGTTATTATGGTATGAGAAGAAAGGAAATGGAGGTGACTGAGAGGGCAGTGCTCATTCTCCTTTTGTCTAGACAGTAAGCCAGAAAGCCGACAGATGACATCAGAGGGGCACATAATATTCATAACTTTCTATCCCTGTGTCTTAATGTTCACCCCATGCGCCTCTCTTCCTCTGTATTTCTTTTTCTTTCTGTCTCCCCGTTTCTTGTAAATTCAAAAACATCTCTATTCATAAAGTCATAACGTTGTTTTATGTTTTGTGCAGCCGTATCTGAAGAGTTGGTCCCAGGACCTTGGTGTCCCCATCCTGTCAGTGGACTACTCTCTGGCCCCTGAGGCCCCCTTCCCGAGGGCCCTAGAGGAATGTTTCTATGCCTACTGCTGGGCTCTGAGAAACCACCACCTACTTGGTACACACATCACACAACACTGTTTATTCTGGAGTGCTTACTTACTTTTTATCTCCCCTGTGAATTTTCTGTTTTACACTTTAGAATCAATGGGAATAGTATCCAGCAAAGAATCACAAAGTAGTCAGACCCTCTCACCTTTAGCACGCATTGTGTTGTACATTTAATTTTTAGATGGTTAATCACCATCACTACCTACCAACTTACACTCAGTTACCTATATTGAATAAGTTCTTCATTTCTGTGGGAAGAAAAAAAAAATTCTTCTTTAGACCCTTTGTTGTGGCACTCTAAATCTTGCTTGTCTTAATTTTCCTTGAGATGTGAATTGTTTGGACATATTCAAAAATGTTGTACAATTCACACAGGACATCCAGGAACCATCTGTAGATCTATATGATAAAATTGTGATAAGGCATAGATCAGGGTGAAGCGCAGTGGCCTCAGTAATGGTGAAATGAAAGAAATGAACCACCAGGAATCCTCACAGAGTCTGACCAAACTGACTAACAAAGAAGGAAAAACATTTGGTCTGATTAGACTAAACTAACTAACTATGAAACAGCAGGCACTGCTCATTACCTGCTAATATCATTACTATGGTGAAGCATGGTGGTGGCAGCATCATGCTATGCGGGTGCTTCTCAGTGGCAGGGACAGAAATGCTGGTCAGAACAAAGAGAAGCAGGAACAAGGGAAGTGAAGAAATATATAACCACAACAGTGCTGGGGAGGCAATGGGACAAGTCTCTCTATTTGAATGGCCCTGCCGTAGCCCACCTGTGAGAACATTAGTGGAGAGACCTTAAGACGGTAGCTCACATGCTTCCCGTCCCATTGTGACGGAGCTAGAGATGATCTGCTTGGAATACTGAGATAAACTGTTCAAATCCAGGAGTTATAGAAACTTACACAAGAAGACCTAAAGCTGTAATTGCTGCCAAGGTGCTTCTATAAGGTACTTAATTACTGATCTGAATACTTTTGTAAACTGGACAGTTTCAGTTTTTGATATGTAGTAAATTTGTAGAAAATTCTCAAAACATTTTTTTGTTCAAGTCATGGCCTATTGAGTGTAGACTGATGGACAAATTTTTATTCCTTTTAGAATAAATCTACAGCGAAATAATGTGTGCAAAAAGTGAGGGGATCTGAATATGTTCCGAATCCTTTGTTTAAAGTGGTAATGGTATATACCTTAGGCCAATAAAAGAGAAGGAAGTTATTAGAATGAAGGAGCAGCATTAAGGTGTCTGTTAAGTGCTTCTGTAAAACGTCAACTTAGTTCACCATTTCTGTGTACCTCCTGAAAGGATTAATTTATCACTTTTAAAGTGATGATGCTGCTGCATGCTTCTTACACTTGCTGTTCTGCAACATCACATAAATTGCCATGCTCAGTATTCCAACAAAAAAAAGAGGACATTTAGTTTGGGATACATCTGATCACTGAAACGTGTCAAACTAACAGCAATGGTGGCGCAACATGTAAGACTTTGATCTTGTCTAGTGGATGTTTTGCTGTTAGTGGGTTTCACATAGTTTCAGGAAAAGTTTTTTTATTTTTCTTGTCTCCTTTATTTTGTAAGTTTTCCCTTCTAATAATAATGCTTCTTCCCCTCTTTTCCTCTTCTTTATCATCACCATTTTGATCTCTCTAGGTTGGACTGGAGAGAAGGTGTGTCTGGCCGGTGACAGCGCAGGAGGCAACTTATGTGTAACAACATCAATGCGTGCTGCTGCCTTTGGTGTGCGAATGCCAGATGGCATTGTGGCAGCCTATCCAGCTACCCTGCTGACGGCCTACGCATCACCCTCCCGTCTGCTAACACTTATGGATCCCCTGCTGCCGCTCACTGTGCTCTCCAGGTGTCTCAGTGCCTACGCAGGTAGGAGTTGTTAGTGTGTATTTTTAAAAGAAAATCTCGCCAGGATGCTTCTTTTTGTCTGGTGAGGTAGAGAATTGTGTTTAGATCTATTTTTTTCTAATTGTTCTTCCTTTTTAATCACGTCTTCAGGTGCCTGCTGTTCACTGCTTCATGTCACACATTCTGTTAATTTAATGATCTTGACCTGCAGTAGTGACATAATGTAAATGATTGTTATGAAATTCATATGTTGTTGTCTTTCCAGATTGGAAACGTGTTTCCATTATAAATGAATCATATTCCATTAATTAATCAATACAGCAGTTCAATTATTTAACAAGTCTGACCAACTCCTAAAGCAAAAAAACCCAACAACCTGTAATTAATTCACAATATGAAAAAGCGAGCCAAAACAATAGCTACAAGTGGTTTATCAGCATCTTTCGCTGGCTAATCAGCTAATTTCTGCACTTTTCCTCCATTAGTTTTAAGACAGTATCATGTTATTGGAGAATTATTTTCTCTGGTCTTGAATCTTGGTGTATCGTAAACAAAATATTCTGGTCTTTATAGATGACAAAACCAGCATTGTACACCATTATGGTCATAAACTTTATGGATCAAATAGTAGTTTTTCTAAAGTATTACTTCAATTGCAGGGTAAAGTTGTGCTGTGCCTGGAAAATCCTCTCAACAGCAGTTTATTAGCATATGGATGCATTTTCATTAATGCTTGAAAACAAAACAAAACAAGAGAACCCACTTAGAAACCCTTGCATGTAAATTGTTGCTTCACTAGGGGATAACCGTAGAGGACTGTGGAGAAGTGCAGGTATTGGCCAACAATACCAAATACTGACACAGAGATATTGCCTGCGCTGTCTCTTTTCAATAACTGAACTAAAACACTGGGTCGATGGCTTACATATTTTCTCTTTGCTCCATCTGTCATCACTATCTATTGCTGTTTGTAACACAAATAGCTATGTGGCAGTATTCAACCCACTCTATCAGTGGTTTTCTTACTTGACTACAATGCCTTTCTTATTATTGGTTTCCCATCTTCTCTGTTTTTACTCATTTGTGCTTACTGAGGAATAACAAAAACACTTTCATCACTTTTCTACATCTATTTTCCTTCCTGTTTTTGTTTCCTTCTCCAGGCAGTGAGCCACAGACCGAGAAGCAAGTAGCAAAGGTGAGCACACTGAGCCTGGTGAGGAGAGACACGGCACTAATGCTGCGAGATTTCCGACAGGGAGCCTCCAACTGGATCCAATCTCTGCTGGATCCCAACAGAGCCTCAGCCTCGCCCAGCACGAATGCAGAGCTACCAGGAGCCACTGGTAAACCAGCAAATGTGTTTTCATCGGTGGTTGTGTGTGTGCATGCGTGCTCATGGTGTAGTTACACAGGAGCATTAGATGAGATGTGGGTGGAATAAATGTATTTTGGATTTGATCGCATCTCTGCTAAAAGTGCAGATCTGGTCACTATGTGTGTGTGTGTGTGTGTGTGTGTGCATACCTCCCACATTTTTAAAGTGTTCATTAGGCCAATTAATGTAAATGCTACAGGTCACATGCAATGGATCTCTGCTTTTCAGCATCCAACTAACCAGTTGTCACTTTATTGTACGGTGTTGCATAACACTTCTGTAGCCCAATTCAAATCAATCCACCTTTTTGAAGCAGCAGGGCTTTGACAGTAATTGTTAATTGTCGCCACCGTAAATCTGATGGCGAATTGTAATTTCCCTGGTGTCCCGTTAGCTAGGTGACACCCCCAAAGCTGCACGCCCAGTCTAATGACAGTGTCATTGGTGGCTGTACTTTATTAAAAGACCATCATGGTGCAGAGATAGTTTATTATTAAAGAGATGGGAGATCAGTAGCGCCTTGTGAGGAGACCAGCCATGACGACTTTTACAGCTGTGTTTTGACAGCTCAGGGCGGGCAGATGATATCACCATGACAGCACTTTTTGAATTTCCTCCACCTACTTCTCCTCTCTTCTTCCTGCTACATCCCAATTTGCATTTTAGGCTTTTAACTGTTGGCTGTCAACCAGAGGACATATGATAAGTGGAAACAGTAGAATAAGTGAAAGTGATCTTGTGTTACTGTCAGAGTTAGTTTATTTTTTGTGCGCTCTCCAACTGCTACTGAGCCCAAGTGAATACTTTGTGTGCTTAACAGTCTTTTTTTTTTGAAGGACTTATTTTTGTAGTTTGTGCGTTTCAAACATTTTGATTTGTGTGTCATTCATCAATCTATTTACCCCTCTGCCCTTCTTGTTTGCTAGATGCTGTGAGGAAGAGCATTTCAGAGGCATCCATCTGTTCTCCTCACGCTGACCCTCCTGTACCCACAGAGCCCTCAGAGTTGCTCAGTAGGAAATTATCAGTGAAGAGCCAGACTTGCCAGGACTTGGGATCCCACAACAACTCCGTACCCTACAGTGCACCGCTGCTGTCTGAGCGCACTGTATGTCACACTTGAACATGTTTACACTGAGATTAGTTTGCTCTTTGCTGATGATCTTATCCAGAAAAAGTTAACTGTATTTAACCAGTCAAGGGCTTTTGCTCTAAAGAACACTCGGGTGTTAGTGAGGATTATTCTGGGAATTTACATTATCATTGTCATTACAGGAATGTGTGTGATGTGGTGGTGATCACCATTGTAGTGAACAGAATCCCCACTGGCCTCTTGTCTATGATCAGTTTATCTTTGCTTGAAAACACATACCATAACCTTTTTAAGAGGTCGAACATGTTGGGAGCACAGAGATACTTTGACCCTGTATCTTACAGTGCTGTCTCCCCAGCACTGATGTGCATGTTTCACTTCAATGAACTCAGCTGAGATTATGTCACCCATTCCTCACAAACAGTTCTGGCTAAAAAAAAAAAATGCTGACAGAATATCAAAACTTTTTAGTTGTGCAGGACTGACAAGGTGTTGCAGATTATCCTCGCATGTATTTTCTCCCAGGCAGACTGGATTAGTGGCTGGCTTGGAAAAAATAGCAAGCAGAGGTGACGTAAGATATTAAATACGCTTTTCCTCCTTGAAATTGGGATTGTTCAGCCAAGACTCAGGCGCTCAGCCAAGGTTTTTAGCAGATTTTTACAGGGACAAAGAGTGATGTGTGCATGTGTGTGTGATACATGTTTTTCCAGTCTATCTCACCTGAATAACTATTCATCTCTTCTCTTATGCAGCCAGAAGATGTGAGTTTCTTTCTCACTAAGGATGGAGATACCTCCATATCCAGTGACCTGTCTTCAGTGGCCATACCACCACCCCCTGCTGGAGAAGACGGATCAGAGCTGGAGCACCGCAGAGAGTATCCACTAGGGTTTGAACCACTGCGCTCAGAGCAGCTGGCTGAGATAAGAGTGGAGAGCTCTCCAGTGGTCAAGGATCCTTTCTGCTCACCTCTGCTGGCACCTGATAGCATGCTTAAGGGGTTGCCACCGATACACATAGTGGTAAGAGGAAAGTCACAGTCAAACACACTGGTTGAAAGCTTACACAAATCTAGCGCGACTGATCCGTCAGTTACTGCGTTGTAACGTTTTGCTTTTTAGTACTTGCTGCTTTCTACACTTTTTATCACACTGTCATCTTCTGTGAGGGAGCACATATGATTAAACTTCAGGAATGAATACAGCACTGGAAAGATAGACCGACAAAAAGAATAATATTGGAGCTTTTACCGAAACACAGCCTTCCAAGTAGATTAAGGTTGCCCATTTGCCACAGTTTTGTAGTTATTGTCCATTTTTTGAAAACAATTTGCATAGACTTCTTCATGGTTTTGTAGTCAGGACAGCAGTGTAACACTTGACTGGAGCTTTAGCTTTTGATCATATCACACGTACAGTATTTATATTTTGTGTGTGAGGGAGAAAAAAAACAAAACAGACTCAAAATGTTAAGAGACAGAGTAACAGGATGTGCTTGCATACATCAGAGTGACACAGTGTGACGAGAGGGATTGGTGAGGTTGAAGCCTGCTCTTTCTTTCGAGAAGGGTGTTTGTATGAAAATGAAGAAATTGGTGCTGACTTTAAAGTGGCCAGAGTCAGTGAGAATGTAAAGAAAGCTTGGACAAAAGAGACTGGAATGCTTGGCTTCCTTTTCTTCAACCCTTAATTAAGATTCTTGACACGTCTAAAGGGAATTCAAATTTGCTTCTCACCATTCCTACCCCTTCCCTTCCTTTCTCTTCTCTCTTTCCCCTCTCAGGCTTGTGCATTAGACCCCATGCTGGATGACTCTGTGATGTTTGCCAAGCGTTTGAGGAACATAGACCAGCCTGTCACTCTCTGTGTGGTGGATGACCTCCCCCATGGCTTCCTCAGCCTATCGCAGCTCTCTAAGGAGACAAGGGAAGCTGCCAACGTCTGCGCAGAGCGAATTCGTGCCGTTTTCACCCAGGACACACCCCCAGAACCACGCAAGCACCGCAAGCTGGAACGAACCGATAGGGGTGTGTCTGCCCCTTCTGGGGACAGCGGTCCTCTTTTTGTTGGCCCCACCGAGGGAGGGGAGCTAGCTGTCGGGAGAGGAGCTAAAATTGCTGATGGGGAGGGTTCAGTTGCTGTGGCAGCCCAGAATAACACTGACGCTGGTGGCATCGGGGCTTAAATAAGGTTAGATGGGGGGGAAAAAAAAGAAAAGAAAGTGTGCTTCATTTCGCCGAGGAGTGAAAGGAGAAAGAGTAAATGAAAGTCAGACAAATTTAGGCAGTGTGGTGCCTAAGTGAGAGATGAAGAAAGCATCCTGAAAAGCAGGAGGTGGGGAGGAGCGCTGAAATATTATTCCCTCTACTTTACAATTCTTGCCAGTTGTCTATGCACCAACGCAAATCTTGTAGACAAAACGAACACACCCACAAAAAACATGTCATGTCATGTTTTAGAATAAAATGATAATTTAGCAGCTACTTAGATCAAAGACCAGCACTCGCCCACCCACACGGCACACACACTTAACAGAGTTGCCGTTATGCAGCGGAGGCTCGGACATAAAGCAGCGCAGGAGATTCTTGAGACGAGGCCTGAATGGGTGATTCATCCGGGCTAAGGCAGTGATTTGAGGCCCTAATCAGATAGTGGTAGGCACACTACATGCTTCTATGTAGAGTCGTTCCCGTCAAAATGGCCACTTGTCCTTTAGGGAGGCACTCTAAATCACACTTAATAACTCCACATTGTGTTCTCCATTATGCCAGTTTGGCAGTCAATACAGGTCACTTTGTGGATAGTAACTCTGTTGACTCTCACCTAAATAGAATTACAAATCTACAACACAGCAGACTGACAGACTGGAAACAAGATGAATTGATTTACTTCATTCTTGAGGTTCTGTTGCAGTTTTTAAGCAAATAATTACTCCTATGCAGAAGTATTGCTTTTGTTATTTATGTCATTTTTGTATTGCTGTTATAGTCCCTGAGTCACAACAGGCTTTTCGATGATTTGTATACTCTATTATTTAATGTAATCTTAAAGTGTTTACTCCATGTTTCTAAAAGTGCTCAATATTTACCTCTGCTTCTTTAGCTGCAGCCGCTCTGACATCCCTGGCTTTTCCAATTAGGTTCATCTCCTACTCCCAGTAATACATACTGATCTGATAGAGTAAATGTGGGATATTACGCAGGGACACAGTGTCACGTCTGGATTTTGTCTTGTGCTGACATTACAAATACAAAGACTGCATTTTATCGATTGTTACAGTGCAATCTTTGGCAGTGCACTGAAATGCATTCATACGTAGTACAAGAATACTCGGGCCCCTTCTTTGCGAGTCTCTCAAGAACAATCATAACTCTCAGATGTCTAAAGGAGGCTAATTGTTTTTATTGTATTTTGTAAGACTGGAAACAGTTATTCTATATTGTCTTTTCAAAATGGAATAAGACAGGGAGCGGTTGCAAAAAGGCCCAGCTCTCAGCTATCAATACACATTTTAGACTTGACTGCACTGATTTCCTCTTAGGTTGTCCCGGATTCTCGGCAAGCGTTATTGCTCACTACTTCTCTGCACAGTATGCACTGTGTCAAAGCACCACTTCTCTCGAGGCAGGGGTTTTCTGGCCTGATAACCATTTTTTTCTTGTTACAAATCAGAAGCTTTTAGGCAAACCTCGAACACCCTGACCAAGAAAAGCAATTGAAAAAGTGCTGTTTAAAAGCCATTGAACTTGTATTTGGCTGGAAAACAGTGACTGGTGGTCCAGATATTTTTACTCCTCACTGTCACATTTGGGGTTGACTTTGTTTGTGATTACCTGAGGACACTCTTCTGAGCGTGTTGCCATCAAAGCACTTTGAAGTACACAAAAATGTCCTTCTGAGGGTCAGTCCTTCTATCAGGTCCAACTAAATATAGATGCCAACAATGCTGGCACTGTCCTGCCCTTGCCTGGTAACAGGGCTGGGGTTGCCAGGTCTGTAGAGAGGGATGCTGTGTGATGAATAGGATTTAGCTGATGCTCGGAGTGCAAAATCCTCCCTGCGTAGAAGAGCAGGATTTTAAGCAGCAAAGTCATGCTACAGGATTAGACCATACTCAGTTCTGTCAGCTTGAAGTACTTACTGCAATATTTTTAGTCAGATTGATGGAGAGAACCAGACCCGAGAAGAGGAAGAAAGTTATACACTCGCTGTCTCTGAGATGTTGGGCTGAAGTTTGTGCTTCCTCTACTAGCCGCTGTTTATGCTCACTGTGCACTTTCGCAGTAGTCGGTCTGTCAATCAGTCCAAGTTTATTTTAAGCTGAAGCTTGTATGCATAGGATTTTTGTTGTTGTTTGTTTTTTGCTTGGTGTCTGGCTCAAGCGACGCTTGTGTGTGTGCACGTTCACATGATCGCAGCAGTCTCTGGCCTGCAGGGAAACATGAGCTCACATGGTTGGTTTGCCCTCCTTGTGTCACGCTCACTCAAAGACAGGAACGGCGCTTTACAATCAAAAGTTATTCATCGTGTTAATCGTCTGTTGTTGAAAACACCCACTTTGTAGTAGTAGGACAACTGTTTGTCTTATGTCTGTAAATCAACTTGACTTTATTAATACTTTAAACACCACTGCATATGAAGGACAGCAGAGTTGATTGGTCATCAGCACTTTCTTGCATAAAGCTGTGAGTCACTAGGAAAATGTTAAACTGTGTCAAATTCATTTACTTGCTGTACATTAGCCTTCATATGCCTCTCACCCTTTATGACCTGTCATGTGTTCGTCTACCCAAAGCGTAGGCGATGGACCACGCAGCTCATCTGTTGTTCTGGTCAGAGGATTTTTTTTGCTGCTTTTAGTTTACCGGCTCCTGACACATTTCACACTTCCTATGCTTAGATGCTGTCTGTAACTTTGAGCCGACATATTTGGTTGAGTATTGTTTTAGTGCGTCTGTGTTGATGATTCGCTTGTTGGCGAGGAACTTTAGAATTGCAAATATTCCCTGCAAGTAAAACAGCTCGTAGTGCTTCAGTGGAATATGATTTTTTTTTTTTTTCTTCAATATTCAGCTCTCGAGATACGCAGGATACCTCTGCAGTTTTACCCATCAAAAGCTCTTTTATTAGAGATTTCCCTCGCCTCCGGGCTGATTTTCTATGATGTGCCATGCAAAGTGCAATAATGTAACAAACCTGAGCTTGCTGCTTCAACCGTCAGGGCAGCATTTACAGTAAAGTGATGGTAGTTACACAATGGCATCACTTCAGTTTTTCTCTTTTCACAGTCTCTGCTTCCTCAGTTAGAATTTTGTTTGTATTTGTGCAATGTGTTTGAATCACCTTAAGCTTGGACTCGTATACAGTAAAACTTGGCTTAAGGTTGATTTAAGAAGCTGCTTTTACAGCTGCCTCATTGAGTGAAACTGACCTCAAGCACCTCTTAGAAATGTCTCCTCAGTTTGATATTCTTCATTTATGGTTGAAATTAAAAGCAGAACCAAAGACTGCACGTAGGATCTCGCAACAGATGTACAGTCCACGCTGTTTAATGTTTGCTGTTAAACGTTACCACTGAATATGCAGGTGCTAATCAGTGTCATAGCCTATGTGCACTCCATATGCAAATTGCACCGCATCAGTTCTGATGTAGAATATTATTAGCCTTTAAAAAAAAAAAAAACAACAAGCCATAGACTGGAAAAAAAAAAACAAAGTATGTTTTAAGTTTACTTGTTTTTACTTTGTAAATGCTCTTTTGTTGAAAACACCACAAGTGCAAACCTGTGAATAAAACAGAATGTATATTAAATGTGAATCATTTAGATATTTTTATGTTCACATTTATTGATTGCAGATTGTTTTCAGTTGATTGAATTTTCTTTGCAGGTTCCATACTAGAATGATGTGTTTGATGCGCCATGACTAGGCTAGTTTTGTTTTTTTCCCTTTTTGTTGATTTATATCTAAATAAATATATTATCCCATGAATCCTGCTGTTGTGTCCAAGCTCATGAATTAACCTTTTTGAGGTCTTGATCAAACTAAAGATCAACTGCAAGTCACTGAAAATAGAAAATACATGTTAATTCATTCAATCTGATGAGATATACTCTGTATTTCTAATGACTTTTATGTGTTTAGGGCTGCCTTTGTGAGGAAGAAAACTGCTCAATTGAATTTTACTATTTACTATTATATATACTATTATATTACTATTATTACTATATTCTGATTCAGCTACGACTTTGAGAACAGGAACAAAAAAAAGTGATGTTTTCTTTAAGATTTAGTGTTGGATTAAATCCAAGAAGACACAATGCAGAGAGCTTCATGTATCAGGATTTGTCTGCACAGAGGTGAAAATAAGGAAGCACAGTTTTGATGCACTTGTTTTTTCTCTCAGTTTATTATGTCCTCCTGACATTTTAGAGGCAAATAACCTAATTTAACATACCAACCATGATGAGCTTTGTCCGGATTAAACTAAACCCAACAGCCTATAAATTAGCTCCATTTTGACCAACACTGAAATTCAACAACGGCCTGTTCTGTATGTAATACTTGTAAAGTGGACTCTCTCCATAAGACTTGATCACCTTTCATACTTAAATGACATTTCGCTGATATTCCTGTACTTCCACATAGGCCAGGTCTGAACACAAGACACATGCCTGTAACAGAATACTTTGAGGAAAAAGCTCTGAGTGCTTGTTCAGCATGGACCCAAGATTTCACTGTGGCAGTTCTGAAGAAAGCCCAGCTGGAGTGCAGCCTGTTACTGTAGATGTGTATCTCACCGATAAGTGATATAGGATAATTAGGAACAGAAGGCCGGTCATCATCAGTCTCAGTGCTACTTCATTAGAGGTGTGTGACCTCTAATGAAAACATGATTGCAATCAGCGATGGCATTTTTAATGTGTGGACGTGTCGCATTGTCAAAGCACGAGCGGAACCGGGCGCGCGCACTCTCTGTATCCACCACCCCCTCTCCTCCCAATCAACCACACACACACACACACACACACACACCCATCATCATCCACCATCCAGCAGCTTCAACTGCTGTAGGGGGGCCACATGCACTAAGGGACCAGCGCGAGCACGTCGGTTTCTCTCTCTCTCTCTCTCTCTCTCTCTCTCTCTCTCTCTCACACCATCTTCCGTGCGCGCCCCCGCGCAGAGACAGGCTTCAGGGAGCTCTGAGAGCAGACGAGCGACAGCGGGGGAGAGAGAAAGATGGAGGTGAGGGTCGGGGAGAGACTCCTTTGCCTGGCCGTGCTGTCCAGCGTCCTCTGCGTGGATTCAGTCCTCGGAAAATACGTCAGAGGCATCGTCAACACCAAAGAGGTGAGCGCTGTTTGTCTTCACCTCGTTAATTTGTTGCCTTTGCGACAACGACACAGGCTGGTAGGAGAGCAAAAACGACTTGACTGCGTAACCGCACGCAGGTGGACTGCTCCGAGCACAGACGAGGGAGATTCTACCGATTCAAGTTGTATTTCCGAGGCTGTTTCCTACCTCGGTGTCAAACACACTTACCTCCACGGAGCGGTTGCGCGCCATCTGCATGCGTGTCAAGTGTGGCGTATATTGTTCCCTGATCAGGATAGTCCTTGGCATCATTGTTGCCCCAGCAAGCGGCATCCCACCGGTCCACGGTCCACCAGCGAAGCGTCGCTAGTGAAGCCCAATCCATCTCTCTTGCATTGTTGTGTTGCCATGCTTCGATGTAAATAAGCTGCCTTCTGTGTTTATGGTCAGAGCCGTCACAGGTGTGCGTCATATGGCTTGTGGCGCGCAACGGTGGATGTGTGGTGAGCGTTCAGGAGCTGGGCTCATTAAAGCCCGGTTTGGTTTTTCTTTTTTCGTTTCTGCTGTCACCCGGATCAGCATCAGCAGCCACCCTGACGAGCTCTCAGAGTCAAAATGTTGACTGTGCAGCAGCAGCTCTGTTTCAGGGAGGCACCACCTGCTGTTCCTCATCCCTGGCTGGCGTTCTCACGAGTTTGTTGGGCTCAAGTTTGACATAATTGAGCAGCACAATGAGGCTGCCTACCATTTTGTTGTGAATTACACCACGCAGGTCACTCTGCAGACAAAGTAGCCTCTTTAACAAATCTGACAGATCAAGTTTTTTTGTGGTTGTGATATTTCTCTCAAAACCAGCATTTTGCAGAGAAAATCTAGATCCCCAAGTCTTTCAGTTTCTGACATCAGCATCAGAGTTTTGTTACATGGGCTAAATTAAACTGATGTTCAACAAACAGACCTCATAGATCATTAAAGAAAGAATATGATGGAAGAACAGATCCAGAGGTTTTGTACAAACTTCATGTTTTTCCTGACAGTACAGCTTACATTTGTATAAACCATAAACAAGCTGAATGAAAAGCTGGAGACGGGAAATATGTCATTTTGGCTTGATGCGTTCAGGGTAAAACTGTTGACTGAATAATTTTCTGTCAGTTTAGTCAGGTAGTGGTCTCAGCTCTAACATGAACACTGAGCAGAGGAAATCTCCTGTTGCCACCGAGCAGCCGAGCAGGTGTCTTTGTCAAAGCTCAGAACACGATGTGATGGATACAGCGTGATGCAGGATACATATTTTTGCATTGATCAGGTGAACACCACGCATTCAGGGCTGTTTTAATCATCACTCTGGCTTGCTGACATGGTGTGTTCACCGAACTCTTGACTACAGTAAATTTTTAGAAATGAGCCAGACTCTGAGACTCAAGCCACCAGTTTGAATCCCCAGAATGACGACGGGGATAAGAATGGATAAATTGAACAAGAGGGACTCCTCCATCCATCACAGCCGTAGAGATGCCCTTGAACGCAGCGCTGAATCTGCATCTGCTCCAGCGGAGCTGCTCAGTGGCCAGCAATAGGTTGCACTGGGTAACTTCCAACAGTGTGTAACTGTGTGTGTGTTTGACTATAGGGACAGTCATCTACTCCTCGACTACTCTCCGGTAGATAAGCACATAGTTTATTCAACTTAAGTATGTATGTATGCAAAGCTGCGCTGTAAGCTGTAAAATGTCTGTAAAAATTGTTTTGTGAAACTCACAATATCCTGGAACATACGGTGACGTCCTCAAACCAGACAACAGATGCACCTCATAGGCTGATGCCAGTGGATTTGTCTTCTCCTTTAAAAAAGCATGACAAATGATTACTAAAATAGCTGTTGAGTACAGTTTCTGTGGATGAACTAACTGATTAATTAAATAAGCTGTTGTTTTGTTTGTAGCGTTACTGTATTGTTAGACAAATTGGCATCAAGAAATCATTTATCAGGAGTAAATGAATGTTCAAAAAAGACTGAGGTGTGCAGTTTCTTTCATTAATTTTCAGGCTTGTTCTTGAACCATGTGGTGGGATTTTTCCTCTTCTGTTCCTCAGCCAGTTAGGTAATAATTTGACAGCCAAAGCAAACAAAGCACTTTGAATGACATCAGGCAAGACCAGGCTTGACGTATTGATATTTTGTGTGTGTGTTTGTGAGTGTGTGTGTATTTTAACTCCTCATCAGTCTTGCTGGTGCATTCCTGCCCCAAGGTCACCTACTAACTCCACTCCACACATCCCCTCGTTCTCAGATTCACACCCACACATACATACACACACATACACACATGCATGTATTGCTATCCTTGTGAAGACATGCTTTGGCCATCTAGGAGCCAAACCCCTTACCCTAAACTTAATTTTAACCTCAACCCTAAAACCAAGTCCTAACCCTTAAACAACCATGTAGCGGGCTTTAGAGCGATCTTTTAAATCAAGAGATCCTCACGTTACCAAACTGTCCTCTCTCTCCGATGGCCTAAAACTCAAACAGGTCCTCACAAATATAGCTGGACAAGCACACACACATGCACTCGCTCACAGAATGAACTCGGTTTCAGTTCCTGGATGCTGTGGCTGTATCAATGTCTGCAGAGGTGAAGGCAGAGTTTGCACCGGGCTGTAAATTGGCAAACAAAAATTTGCCACACCGAGATGGATGAACCGTTGAAAATAGCCGAGGGGCTGGAGAAATATAGTGAGACGCGAGCGTAGTTATCCAAAGGCAATGGCGCGGCAGACTAGTCAACATCTTTCTTTCAGCTGGTCGATGTGCACAATTAGCGTAAGTGGCTCATGGCATATGGACACGCTGATAAAATGTCCCGTAGAGGGGGCAGTGGTGTTGTGTTTTTAAGGGCAGAGGAAGGACGCCGGTTGGAAATCAGCTGGGGAAATTTGGGAAATAAACTTTGCCCTCCTTCAACAGCACGCGTAGACCTCTGAAAAATCCACCCGCCACTTCAGGCTTGTGTCTCTCTTGCGTCGGTGTCCGGAGAGCTGTATGAATTTGCAGCAGAGTGATAAACATTTACAAAGACTTCGTACGAGCTCAAACTCGGTTACATTTTGACAGCATGAATCATTCATCCTTAGTTTTCTGCACACTCTCAGCATTGCAGGAGGGAGTTTAAAGAATCAGTAATTAATGCATATTGCTTAAAAAATGGCTATAGACAAAAAGTAAAAGCTCTGGTTTTAATTTAAAAATCTAGCAACCCAGATTCACCGACATGCCTCAGCTCGTTGGGCTTTTCTCCATCCTAAAATCAGATCCTGTGGAAATATGCAGTGATTGATATCTGAGTTATTATAGCAGCAGTTATGGAATGAATATTGCCTGGATTTCTGAACTCAAAATCCTGAAGTAAGAGGCCTTGTATGTGATGTCAGATTTTAATTAATGCCACATCGTGTCTTCAAACATGCCCCTTGTGAACTCTTAAATTAGATTTTTTATTTATTTTTTTATGTTTTGAATTTTCAAGCCTTCACAAGTCACAGAAAAGTCCTTGAATTAGACTTTAATGCTTTGGGAGCCCTGTTTGGATAGTCCACGACTCAATCGGTTTTCCTTTAGCTCTTTTTAATGAGGGCCTTGTGACTAGATACAGATGTTATATGAGCTGATGCATGTGAGGAAGTGTTTTAATGTGTCCATATGCTTGCTTTAATATGTGTGTTTACATCCCCACAAAGCCTGAGCGCCGAAACACCCAGTGAGACAGAGAGGGACAGAGCCTGTGTGTGTGTGTTTGTCTGTCGTATGAGTGTGCCGGAGTGTGTTTATGCATTGCAGCATTGTGTAACCCTGACTAATGAATCATTGAGAAGCCCAGCAGTCCAGGGGTGACTTGACTAGCTGATTGGTAATTAATTGTTAATGAGGCTTAGCAAGCAAACAGGGATCTGGAGAGGAAAAAGAAAAAGACAGAAAGCTACTAAGATAAAAGGACAGAAACCGTGAGGGAGGAAGGAAGGGGAAAAAAAGGGAAAAAGAACAAGACAGTGAGGAGCTGAATTGACCAGATACTGCATCAAGGCATAGCACTTGATTAATGGGATGTACATACACGCACACACACACACACACACACACCACATGTGCAACCACGCACACATCACTTTGGGAGGTGGCTGAGTGACTCTGCATCACAATGCAGTGGCCTTGGGGAAATAACAGGACTAAAAGGGGATTAAGGTAGACACCTCATCCACTGTTGCTGTTCTCCAGGGATCAGTCTCTTTTCTGTTCTCCACTGACACACACACACACACACACACACACACACACACACACACACTGAGCTACACTTGGTTAACTAGTGGCCGCTTGGTTTAGCTGTTGACGCCGGTGGAATTGCCTGACCCCATTGTTGGATCGTGCTAATAGCTCTCAAACGCCACACGGGCTTGTTGATGCCGTCACTGCTTTGGTAGACAGTTTGACTCAAGTTAAACACGCGCTGATTTAAACGCACCGTCCAATGATGCAAAAAACTTGTGTTTAATTCTGTAGGGCAACAACAAATAATCAGTTTGACCATCGATTAGTTGTGGTCATCAGTGACGGATCAATTAAAAATAAAATAAAAATAGTGAAAAATGCAATCACAAGACATTTTTGCTTAAAAAATATATAAAAAGACTAAACTAAATGTTAAAACTATCTACAAAATAGTTTCCCTTGTTGCTAAATCTAATGGCCTGCAACTCATTATTTTTCTTATTTTCAATAAATTTCTATTTTTTTTCAGTCAACTATGAGCGTGTTGATAAAATGTTAACCATAACACGTAATTTGAACCACAATCTAATGGCGTAAAATCTAGATTTTCTCTTTACAACCAAGAAATATGACATTTGTGTGTGAAAAATGGCTTCAATGATTGCTTTTTAGGAAGTTTTCTCAATTAATGGGCCTGAGCAAAATGAAAATCTGTATCCAGATTTGTATATACAGTTACAGTTATCTTTATACTCGACAGCAGTGCATGATATTGCCAGAAAACTATTTGGATAATATTTGTGCACTGGTGCTGTGTGTCGTGGGTTGAATTAGGGCTGCAAATATGCACGACTGTCATTAGCATTTTGTTTCCCAATTATTTTCTCAATTATTGATTCGGTGTTTACTACATAAAATTTCCTCAAGCTCAAGAGAAGCCTTCAGCTAATGTTTTCCTCAACCAACAGTCTGAAACCTGAAAATATTCTAGTTTAATCCAAAACAAGACGGGGGGCAAATTGTCACATTTCAATCTGTTTTATTGTTTTAGCCTGAAAAATGACTGAACCGCTGAACACATCATGAGAAAGTTGTCTTTTTGTTGTGTGTGGACAGAACAATTGGTTAATCGAATTTTAAGGGAAACTGTTACAAAATAAATTCAGATATTTATTTAACTCTGTTAGAACAGTCCGATGAAATCCCTCGTCTGTTTTCACTATGACAACGCCGACTGCACATAACCGGGTCCATAAAGAAATGGCTCACTGAGTTTCTCGAGGAAATACTTGACTGGTTTGCACAGAACCCTGACCTCGACCCCATCAAACACCCTTTGGGATGAAGTGGATTGCCGATTGCGAGCCAGGCCTTATCGCCTGACATCAGTGCCTGACCTCAGTAATGCCCCTGCAGCAGAAAAGGAGCAAATCCCTGCAGCAAGGTTTCAAAGTCTTGTGGAAAGAATAGTGGCTGTTCTAGTGGCATATTAATACCTGCAGCTTAGGAATTAAATTATTTTTTTCAAACAGTAAATATTAAAGTGTGTTTCCATTCTTGTATTCGCTCACGTCTCGGATGTTAAAGCCAGAGTACACAAAGTATTCCAGAAGCTTTTTTTTTTTTATCACAGTAAAATCTCTTTACATCTGGACAGCCATCAATAAATCAAGTGTTCTAATGAGGCCAATAAGAACCAAATCTGTTATCTGTGGCAGTAACTGATCTATAAGAAGCCCGTCCAATCATTGCATTCAGTCTGTATGAAGTGATTGAATGGCCTACCTGCCTCACTAAGTGCCTCCCTACCTGCATGCATTCTGCCCACGCACTCATTGCACCTCGCCAGAGGCCCAAAAGACTAACCGGACACCGCCAGAGCTGGCAGGCTGATACAAAGGCTATAAAAAGTATTCACCCGACTTGGAAGTTTTCTCCTTTTGTTGCTTTTGAACATGGAGTTCAATTTGATGTGACTTTTTTTGGACAAGAATTCACAAAAAGACTCGATTTAAAATGTAAAATGAGTGATTGTGTTTACCCCCCTCAAGCCAATGTTTAGTAGATGCATGTAGCACATCTGGGAACTCATAATAGTGCTAATAGTAATAGGCATTTTCATTATCTTCTTCATGTATAGAGTCCAGCGTGCTTCACAGGGCAGCAAAATAGAACAGACAAGTCATACAATCATCAGAGTTTAAAAGAGAGATGAAAGCACAATAGAGTGTAAAACCAACACAGAGTTATGGAGAGAAAAATTATTAAAAGAAAAAAAAAACCTGACAGTTCAAACGAAATAAAAACTCAAATAAAATCAGGTAAGACTCGCCAATAAAAGTATAACAGGAGATTTTAAAGAGATCACTGATCCAGCCGACCTGATTTCCTCAGGCAAATTGTTCCAGAGCCTCGGGGACCTGACTGCAAACGCTTTGTCCCCTTTAGCTTTCAGCCGAAGACCTCTGCTCCAGGATCTTAAAATGTATACTGGTGCATAAGGTGCTGTAAGATCGGAAGTGTAACTGAGAGAGAGGCCATGACGGGCTGGTAAAGTGATCAGTACAATCTTAAAATCTGTCCTCAAACATACTGTGATCTAATTCAACAATCACATTTATTGGTTCTTGTTAGAAGCCTGGCAGAGTTCTGAACTAAGATTTTTGGGTGGGGCAAGACGGTTACAGTAATCCAAATGAAAAGAACTAAAACGGTGTAAAATCGCAACTTTAAGTTTTAAAATACGTAGAAATATTTCTGAGACGGTAAAAACATGATTGCACAAGCTTCGTGGTGTGTTGCTCAAAGCTCAGATTGTTGTCAAACGAAACACGAAGATTCTTTTACCACAGGCCTGACATGATGCAAAAGAGCTTGCAAAAGTGAAAATAGATTTAGCCATACACTGCAATCCAATTACAAGCAATTACAAGCT
Organism: Stegastes partitus; assembly: GCF_000690725.1. Taxonomy (NCBI): domain Eukaryota; kingdom Metazoa; phylum Chordata; class Actinopteri; family Pomacentridae; genus Stegastes; species Stegastes partitus. Next base: position 37,838 of record NW_007578385.1, on the reverse strand, counting down.
GGTAATGCAGTCAGTGAGAAACTCCAGGCTCTGAGAAACAAACCAGCTTTTACATCTGTATATAATGAAAATAAAATAGGCTCCAAAACCGACCCCTGTGGCACACCCCTGCATGACAGAGGAAAACGATAGTTGCTGGCGGATACACAGGCCCTTCTATTCGACAGAGAAGATAAAAACCCATCTAAAGCTGTCCCACATATCCCCAGCCAGTGCCTCAGCCTTTCCAGCAGGACGCTGTGATCCACTGTGTCAAAGGCTGCGCTGAGGTTGAGCAGCACCAGGACTGAGCAAATGCTGTGGTCAGCGGCCATAAAAAGATCTTTGGTTGCTCCGAGCAGTGCAGTCTCAGTGCTGTGGAACCTCCAGAATACAGATTAGAACGTATAAGAAATGTTGTTTTCTAATGCAGTTAAAAGTTGGTTGGATATTATTTTCTTTTTTTTTGACATAAAAGGTAATTTGGAAATAGGAATGTAGTTTTGAGAGAGAGAGAGAGGTTTCTGGCTCAGATTTTTTCAGCAGTGGGGTTACACAAGCAGCTTCAGAATAATCAGAGACACAACTGTCAAAAGCTGAAAGCAACCAGGCCACGACAGATTCCATTACTTGTTATTAAAACTTAGTCGGTAAAACGTCAAGAGGGCTAAACAGCTGTCACATGTGATTTGGTTTCTAGAACAGTCAGTCAAATCTGTTTGGATGTTCAGACAGGAGCATCCTTTGGTTCGCCAATACAGTGCAAAAGTTTTAGGTGCTTTGCTTGTGAAAGTGTAAGTATGGAACCTATAGCTGTTAAAGTGGATGATTCACGGTTAAAAACGATACAGTTGTGATCTGATACGGTCTTCCCAGGTAATTCAATAGATGCTGTTTTTACGCTCGGGGTAAAAACAAGGTCGGTTGTATGCCCATGGTTATGTGTTGATCTGCAGTTAAAAGAAGTCATGATGTTTAAAAAACCATTAGGATGAGCATTTCAAAACCAATTCTGCCATAGTTTAAAACAATGGGAGGTAAAATTTTCTGCTTTTAAGTTGACAATTGATTTTGGGGGACGATAAATCATAGCAAATAAAAATTTCATATATTGGTAAATGGACTGCACTTCTATAGCGCTTTTCTACCTTGATGGTACTCAAAGCACTTTACAATGTTTTGTCAGAGCTGCCATGCAAGGTGCTGCCTGCCATTGGGAGCATTTTCAGGTTCAGTGTCTTGCCCAAAGACACTTCAACTGTGGAGGGGCGGGGGATCGAACCGCCAACCTTGCAACTGGAGGATAACCGGCTCTACCACCTGAGCCACAGTCGCCCTATATTCGTTACGTTTAAAATGAAATATTCAAAGCCTGATTCATGAAAATTAGAAATCCAGTTTTTCAAATTAGTAGAATATTTCCTTAGACCCATCAATAAAAGGATTGACGATACAGAAATGTCCAACTCCTGAAAAGTGTGTTTATTTATACACTCAATAGTTGGTTTGTCCTCATTACCAGGAATGACTGCAGCGTGAAGTAGAGGTGATCAACCAGTGGCACTGCTGAGGTGTTGTTAAGGCTCAGGCTGCTTTGATAGCGGCCTTCAGCTCGTCTGTGTTTTGGTGTCGGGTGTTTCTCATCTTCCTCTTGACAATAACCCATATGGGGTTCAGCTCAGGTGAGTTGGCTGGCCAAATCAAAACCCCATAATACCCTGGTGGTCAGCATACGACTTTGGTAGTTTTGGCTCTGTGGGCAGGTGCTAAGTCCTGCTGGAAAAGGAAATCAGCGTCTCCATTAAGCTTGTCAGCAGATGGAAGCATGAAATTCTCTGAAATCCCCTGGTAGACAGCTGTGTTGACTTTGGGCTTAATCAAACACAGTGGACCAACACCAGCAGATGACATTGCACCCCAAATCATCACAGACTGTGGGAACTTCACACTGGACTTCCAACACCTTTGATTCTGTGTCTCTCAACCTTTGATCCGCGCTCGAAGGCCTTGATTTCTAAATGAAATGCACAATCGACTTTCATCTTAAAAGAGGACTTTGGTCCGCTGAGAAACAGTAAAGTCCTTTTTGTCCTTAGCCCAGAAAAGATGCTTCTGATGTTGCTTCTGCTTCAGGATAGCTTGATATTAGGAATGCGACAGTTGTAGCCGGTTTTAAAGACATCTGTGCTTGGTGGCTCTTGATGCACTGACACCAGCCTCAGTCCTCTGTTTGTGACACTCTCTCTGTGTTGCAGGTCGTCACTGTGCACTTTTCCTACCACACTTCCCTTACAGTCAAGTCTCCATTAATATGCTTCCATACAGCACTCTGCCAACAGCCAGCTTTTATAACAATGGGTTTCAGTGGCCTAGCCCCCTTTTGGAGGGTGTCCATGATTGTCCTCTGGACAACTTACAAGTCAGCAGTTTTCTCCATGGTCAGGGTTGCATGAACTGGACTAGACGGAGAGATACACAGGATTAATACTGTTTGGACAGAAATGTACTCAAACTCAAAATTACATATTCTAATAATTTGATATACTGGTTGTTTATTTTCATTAACTAGAAACCATATTAATATGTATAAAGAAAGTCCTACAATATTTCACTTCAATGGAGTGAATATAGAGTATATGAAAGTTTAGCTTTTTGAATTAGATTTTGAAAACTTTTTCACAATATTCTAATTTTTGAGCTGCACCAGTAAGAACTTTAAAAGTAAAAACAAAAAATCTCACAAGCAATTCAATAACATCTGAAGCTCTTTGTAAAAATCCTCACAAGACAAGCACCACAACTAATCCTGGGCTGGTTAAAACACTCGTAATGTGGAGAGCACAGGTCAACAAGTGGGCTACAATCAATAGTTTGCAACCAAGATTCAGTTAACAACACAAAATATAAGTTTGTAGACGAGACAGAATCATTTTAAATCAAACTCTTTATGGACACAAATCTCACATTGAGGAGTGCTATTTTAAGTATATTTCTAAGTGTGCTGTTCTCTGACTTGGCAAACCCCAAAACATTGTCCAATGTTTTATGCATCAGGTCATTGTCATCCTCGAAAACAAATCTTCTCCCAAACCTCAGTCATCTTGCAGACTGCAGCAGGCTTTCTCTTGCCTCTCTTCCATATTCCTTTGACTGGTGAACAGTTGTTGTTTGCAGTCTCTCCCATTTTAGCTGCTGAAGCTTGTAACTTTTTCAGAGGAGTCATAGGTGTCTTGGTGGCTTCCCTCACTCGTCTTTTTTTTGCACAGTCACTCATTTTTTGAGGACGGCCTGCTTTAGGCAGATTTACGCATGTGCCATATTCCCGCTATTTCTTGATGATGGATTAAACTGTAGTCCATCAGTGACTTAGAAACTTCCTTCTTTCTATGCCTACACTTGTATTTTCAATTTCTTTTTTCACAGAGTCGCTTGGAATGTTCTTGCGTGTTCAGAGCTCCAGCCAGGAGTAGTCACTGGTGTCTTTATACTACAGTCACTTGAGGCACATTCACTGCAATCAGAATATCTCCATTTAGGTACTTTTGGGACTTTTAGCAACAGTTTGCTGCATCTGTGTACACTTAGTTGAGTCACTTATGCAATAGGGCTGCAAGGGGGCACAGTTGGTAGCACTGTTGCCTCGCAGCTAGAAGGTCGCTGGCTCATGTCTTGGTGGGAGCACTGGGATCTTTCTGCATGTTCTCCCCGTGCAGCGTGGGTTCTCTCCAGGTTCTCCGGCTTCCTCCCACAGTCCAAAAACATGTTGAGGTTAATTGGTGATTCTAGTTTGTCCCCTTCCTTTGCCCTAAGTCAGCTGGGATAGGCTCCAGCCCCCCACAAGGATTAAGCGGTGTATAGATAATGGATGGATGGACTTATGCAATAACTTAATTGAAAAAGTAAAATAACTTTCATTACTTTGTAGAAGTCAGTTTTCACCTTGACATGAAGGAGTTTTTTTTTTTTTTTTTTTTTGTTTAAGCAATAAAAGGAGAAAACTTCAAATAGAGGTGATTATTTTGTATAGGCAACGTGGCACAAGCATAGTGGCCAAAGAGCAGCCACATGTTTAAGTTGGACCTAAGTCTGCAACATCTGGCACTGCTGTACAAGGCAAGAGAAGAAAGAGCAGCAAACAAAAAGCTTTAAGTTAATCTCATGGTTGCCTGATCAGTAGATGCTGGGCAGTTGGCTGGTGTGTTGGTTGAACTTGTGCTTAGAAGTCACAGGTTTTTATTTTATAGACTCCTACTAAAAATCAATGAATATATGAGTAAACTTCAGCAAGAGTCACAACTGTTGGTAACTCATTAAGCTTTTGCTTTGATTAGATTTATGTCAGGTTATTATTCAGTAGTTCAATCTTTGGAATTCAACTCAACAATTAACTGCCGTCTTCGGTGAGCAGCTAAAAGAGCTGGCTCATGGAGCAAGGGAGTCAGACTAATTATCTACTTTGAACATCATTGTTCGGAGCTGTGTACTACTGCCGGGTTATTGGGTAGAAAATTGGAAGGACAAGTGCACGAGAGCGGCACAAAATAAAAGTGGGTGTGTGCCGCGAATGAATGGCTCGTCCTTTTGATGTTTCTATGGCAGCTGCGAATGAAGGTATGCAGTAGTTGTTGCTATGGCACTAATGGCGGGGGGGGGATTAAGAGCGATGTGTGTGTGTTTTACGTGGTGTGTGTAAATGACTGTGGGTATACATGTTTTAGATCAGCCATAGCGTGCTGGAAAGAGAGTGACAGCTGCTTGTGGATAATTCTGTGCGTGTTCGTCTAACAAAGAGGTGTTTCACATGCTGAGGTAAATGATACCCCCTCCTCTCCATCCCACCATCTCAACCAGACCATCTCTCCTCTCTCCAGGGATTCATCTCTGGGTCAATGCTTCCCTCTGCTGCCCTGGTTGTCATGGTTACAGCCTTAAGCGTCACCCAGGACAACGCACAGAGGTGGGCGTGAGTCTCTGGCTTCAGTGACTTTTGGAGTTTGCCATGAATTATAACAGAGGCACCAAGGGCTGAAGCTGGCTGGCAGTGGCTGAAATATGGCTGCGGTTTTGTTTTGCTGTGATATATGGAGGCAGCAGCGCCGGCCACGGTACGCTGCTCTGGTTGCACTTTATTTCTCAGCGTAGAAATTACTGTGCTTGTTTATGTAGGGGAAACTCGGGGCAGTGGTAATTACAGTATAATGGTGCATAGGGAGTTTTGTTGGTTGGTTGGAGATCAAGAGTTCATAACAACCTGCCTTTAAGGCATGTTTTAATAAGCAAAATGAAAACTGTCCTCCGGTCTTTGAAAAGGCTGAAATGTGCAACAAATTCTCAAGTGTGGTTGGAAAGTCAACGTGTTTCATGTGAGAAGTCGCGATCATGTGTTGGATTTGTGTAGCTGAACATTTGAAGAATAGAATAGATTTAAAGGAAAGAAAACATTAACAGAAGTAGAACTCTGCACATCAGTACAATCATCACATCTGCACATGTGAGAGTGTAAGATGTGGAATTTTGCTGTGTGCCAGGGTTTGAATATGCTTTAGCTTAGATGGAGTTTCACGCCCACTTTGGGCTGCACAAGCAACAGGGATGAGCGCAGCCTTGAGTCAATTGTCAAGAAAGGTTGACTCAAGAGGAAGAAATTCACAAGGAGAGGACTGAGGCTGGTTTTAGTGCATCAAAAGCCATCAGCACAGACGTCTTTAGGAAACGGGCTACAACTGTCGCATTCCTAATATCAAGCAACTTCTGAATCAGAGGCAACGTCAGGTTCCAGAGTCGTCTTTCAGATGAAAGTAAATTTCGCATTTCATTTAGATCACTTCATGCTTCATTTGCTGGGCTTTATGGAGGTGGCGGCTTCTTTTTTCCAGCAGCACTTGACACCTGTCCACAAAGCCAAAACTACGACCAAAAGCTTTGCTTGCAGTAATATTACTGTGCTTGAACTCGCCTGACCTGAGCCCAATAGAACCCAATAACAGGTTATTGTCAAGAGGAAGATGAGGAACATCTCACCAAAGAATACAGACGAGCTGAAGGCTGCTATCAAAGCAACCTGAGCTTTAATAACACCTCAGCACAGGCTTGATGCCACGACGCACTGATGCAGTAATGTGTGATAAAAGAGCCCCCAAGTATTGAGTGATGAATGATGATGAGTAATGAACATACTTTTCAGAAGTTAAGGTAAATCCTTTTTTTGATTGATCTTAGGAAATTTTCTGCCAATTTGGAAAAGTGGATCTCAGATTTTCATCAGCTATAAGCCATAATCAGCTAAAATTAAGCCGAAATCAGAGAGGCTTGAATATTTCACTTTATGTGCAATAAGTCTAGAATTTGCTGCAAGGTGGAGCGGTGGTTAGCACTGTTGCCTCACAGCAGGAAGGTCGCTGGTTCGCGTCCCAGTGAGGACACCCGGGATCTTTCTACGTGGAGTTTGCATGTTCTCCCCGTGCAGCGTGGGTTCTCTCCGGGTTCTCCGGCTTCCTCCCACAAGGTCCAAAAACATGTTGAGGTTAATTGGTGATTCTAAATTGTCCGTAGGTGTGAATGTGAGTGTGCTTGGTTGTCTGTCTCTAAGTGTAGCCCTGTGATAGACTGGTGACCTGTCCAGGGTGTCCCCTGCCTTCACCCTCAGTCAGCTGGGATAGACTCCAGCACCCCAGCGACCCTTGTGAGGATTAAGCGGTGTATAGATAATGGATGGATGGAAGTCTAGAATTTACAAAATGTTCACTTTCTTGGATAATTGCTGAAAATGTGGGTAATATACTAAACAGGTTTTAATTTTGAGGCTGATGGGCGTATGCACATCACCACTCATTGATCCACCATGCCGACGCTGCTGCATTGCCTTATGTAAGCTCAGTGAAGTACACTATCAGCACTATTGTCTGGTCTCATGCTGCCAAGCATATGGATGAATAATATTAAGAATGGATAGTTTGTTTTTCCTTCTTCGCCTCTCTTGCTCATTAATGTGCTCAGCACCCCCTTAATGCCCTCCCCGTGTACCCTCTCTACGAGTTTACCCTCCTGGCACTACTTCCCTCCCTTCCAGTTTGTTTTTAACATTCCTAAAACTCTTGCCTGCTCGTATAATTCCTGTTCTCACTCTGTGCTTGCTCTCTCCTTTACAGCCCTGTTTATCACCTCACCACCTCTTATTTCTCTTTTTTCCCCTTTTCCTTGCTGCTCCCATTACCTTGTTTACATCTTGGGAGGTTAATGTCCATTTTTATCCCAACTGAAATGTCTCAGCATCCACTGGATAGGTTGTTGGTACATTTCAGTAAAATTTTTTCCCAGAGACTAAATTGCGAATAACTAAAAGGTTTTCATATATCCTGTTCAGTATTCAGTCGACGGATGTGCAAAATCTTTGAAGACGTTGTTGGTTCTCGAAAAATAAACGCTACTGACTTTGCTGATCCCCAGACGTCTTCTCTCGTGCCACCGTAAAACTGACATTTGTGTTTTTGTGTGAAATGTCTTAACAACTCTTTGATGTATTTCCATGAAACTTGGTACAGACAGGATGAATTGAAATGCCTTTTGTCTTCCCTTAACTTTTCATCTAACACAGTCATCAGGGACTGTTTTCACACAGATTGACTCTGACTGTGGCTTTAATCAGACTTTTAGTCTTCAGATGGACGTCAAAATTCATCTTTTGCACAAAGCTGCTTTGCTTTGTTGTAACAGAAGGACTGCTCTTGCTTTCACTCCATTAGAAAATGTGGTTACAGGGATCCAGTGTTACAACACAATGTCAGAAACATCCAGTAATTAAATATTCCAAACACAGTAAAGAGCTGCAGCAGATCTGAGATGCTGTTTAATGTTGTAGGACTCAATTTCTCTGCCAGTTTGATAGTCAGATTAGTTAACGTTAATAAACTGAGGCAGCTGATGATATCCTGCATGTTCCAAACATGTTCTGACCTCCTCATGAGAATTTCGTGTTGTTGCTGGTTCCATGACATTGTGAGTAACGGACAACTGATAGGAATCGTGGCTTCTTTCTCTGTTTGTTGCCACTGGTCAGCAAGTGTCACAAGTTTGTTACCATGGACACACTGAAGAGCCAGTGTTACAAGTTTTTAGGCTTAAAATAAGTCTAAAACATTATTGGAGACCAACCCAAGGCCAAACTTTTAATTTGTGTAATACAGTTGTGACTCGATAATCCGACCCTTAACAATCCAAATCCGACAGGTTTTTAGGAAAAACGAATGGAACCCATGAAAAACAACCTTAACATACCGACAGCCTTGGATTCTGACTCCGACATGACATTTTATGTCTCAAATAAGGATAACGGCGTATTATCTGACTTAACAATCCGACAGATTGGCTACGTTCAGACTGCAGGAATTAATGCTCTATTCAGATTTTTTTGTGAAATTAGATTTTTTTGTGAGTTCACATTTCCAATTAAATGCGACTTGTATGTGATCTGCTGTGTGAACTTCATACAACCCAAAAGTGTCCCACATGCACAGAAGAGGACACGATGACGTCACACGCAGCGAGCATGTTCAGTGTTTACGGAAGTAATCACGGATGGTGCCGGCGGCAGCAGTGGCAGCAGTGGCAGCGCCACTCCCCCGCCGCTGCCGCCGCCAGCAATGGTGGAAATAGAAGTGTGACCACTATCCTAAACTAGCATCAGCAGCCAAGTACTGCCTGTGCGTTCTGGCCACTTCCAGCCCATCGGAGTGCACCCCCAGGCTGGAAGTGTCCCCTCTACTGCTCTGAATATTTGGATATTCATCATTAATTGGGCCTGAATATCCAGAGACCAGAAAGTGATATTTGGACCAGCCATAGTGGTTATTATGAACAATAACTGACAACAAATGACCTTTCAAGCATCAAGCCCTCCTTGTATCTCGACCTCCGTCTTGACAATCTGACAGCCTTGCTATCCAACATGAAAGAAGGTTTTACATTTAGTGTTGGACTATTGAGTCACGACTGTATTTTTTCTGACCCAATACCTGCAAAACTAATGTCTTTTTTTGATTGTCCTTAGCTGTACTTTGTGTTTAGTATTTATAAGCAGCTTGGTATAAAACAAAAGTTAGACAATTAGCATGGTTCAAATTAGGTTTGCTACATGCCAGCATGGAAACATTGCCACTCGAGATGCACACTATTGATAAAGAGCTTAATATATCTGCATTACCCCAAATGAATATAGACTGACAGGTGAAACCTGACAGGGGAAAGATTCTGTTTTGTTTGATAATGTTACTTAAAGTTATACTGTGGGTTTTACATGTAAGTTGAAGTTTTTTCCTCCAGTGAACGTGTACATTTGAAAAGCATTGTATTCAATGTCAGTGGGCCGTCAGGATATGGGCATGCATAACAATACGTTTATTCCACTACAGAAGGGCAGAAGAGCTCTTATGTTCTCTGCAATTATAGGTGGAAAAAAATAGGTTTAAGTACCAACAGTAGCAAATAGCCAAAGTGGGCTGGAAAATATAATCTTATCAGATATCAGCTAAAATCCAGTGTGGTGCATCTGTAATTGTCATCGTGAGCATGCTGACATATTGATGTTGGCGCGTTCCCCAGAGCGCTGCCGTGCCAAAGTTACGGCTCAAAGAAGCACTAGCACGGCTGTAGATTCTTGTTTCTACTTTGCTCCGTCCACACGCTAATGTTTTTTTTTTCTGTCTCTTTGCTCTGTTAACCACAGGACTGGGTTTTTCTGACACGCTTTTGCTTTCTCACTGACTTTGGGCGGCTGGATTTTCGGTTCCGATATCCAAAGGTAGGATGACTGATGTAAAGTTTTGTGTGTGTATCATTCATTTTAATCATTTTTTTCCAAATTAGCTCAACAAAATAAGTGTCTTCTTTCTTCACTCTTTTTTTAGTATCTTCCTCTTAAGTAGTTCTCTTTTGCTTTTCTTACCTCATACAAGCTGATGCCACCCTTTTTTATCCCTTTTCTATTCTTTCTCCCTTCAGCTGTTCCTCCTGTACCTTCCTTGCCCTTTTTTTTTTTTTACATCTTTCTATGCATCTGTTGATTCGTCCACTCCTCCTCCTTTTACCCGTGCCTTACTTCACTGTTTTATTCTGCAGACTTTGGGAACAATTTTGTCATATCAATCTCAAACTGTGTCACTGCCTCCTCTCTGATCCGTCCACATCCCAATGCCATCTCCTTCTGTCTCTTCTCTGTGCAGTCTCGCTGCTGTCAGAACATATTGCTCTACTTTGATGACAGTTCTCAATGGCCAGCTGTGTACAAGAGGCCCGAAAAGGTGAGATACACTGACACCCTGTGCATCATGTCTTTTGACAAGCTATTATTAATGCCAAACACTGCTCCTTTCACTTATTCACATGTCACTGTAGTAACAAAAAAGTTCTGTCGCTCCAGTGTGGCTAATTTGTATTTTAACTTGAACTGAAGGATCACAGACTTCTCACGCTGCTCGGAATAAAACAAAGCTGCCATTTCCTGGAAAGTTGACATTTCTGGATGTATTATTGATGGTAGTGGCAGTGATCAAGGATGGTACAGTCCATGCTTTTGAACACAAAGTGGAACAGCAGAGAGTTCTGCTTGAAGTGAAGCCGCTCAACAAAAATGACAGCACAGAGTAGTCTGCAAACAGTTTTTCTCAAACTGATCGTACGGCTCTGAAGGCTGGTTGTGGTAAAAATCTGAAAGTATGTGAATGCATTTTTATTGTTTTGGCCCTAAAGTCTACCACATTAGATTTGAAATAAAACAGTGATTATGGGGTGAAATGCATAATTTGAGCTTAATTTGATAATATTTGCATCAGTTTTGGGTAAATTCCATCCCTCTCTCTGTCCTGCTCAGCTGATCAGAAACTAGGAAACCAGACATACACTGGCTGCGATTCCTGTAATGTTTGGCCAGCATCATTGTGAACACTCTCAAATACCCTTGAAGCCTAATAAAGTCAGCATTTCAGTTTTCTAGTTGCTGTTTTTTTACATTTTATTTTAATAGCCCAGTTTGCTGGAGTGCAAACAGCAGACTATATGCCTTTTAAATTTGTTAAACGTATTCAGTATACATTTAACATCTGTCTGATTTCTTCATTATGAAATCTCCCCCTCTGGTGAAATCAATTTATTGACTTTATTAAAATGTCCGTGTAGTGTTTTTATATGCTAGAAGACATATCGTGACCAAAACAAGCCGTCACCGTCGTGACTGAGCATTTCCACCTTGAAGCTGCAGCATACCGATGACAGACTCAAACACATGGATTTAGGCAGCCAGGTTTCCAGATGTAACAAGAAGCTTCCCTTATCCTTATTCTTCTTCAGAGTCCGTGGCTGAATTACTCCAATATTACAACTTGCCATTGTGTAACACAGGCTAGTGTGAACTTCAGGTGGGTGGTGGAAGAAGAGGTGGGGATCCATTTGCATGTTGATAAATCTAAACTTCACAGTCATTTCAGGACATTAAGGACTAATTTTGATTATTAAAGATGAGTTGCAAGGTTTTAAACAAACAAAAAAAAAAATCAGTGCTAAGATAGGAACTTTAAGTCGTCGGCTGCAGAAAGAGTGTAGACTCATGTAAACAGGTCTGTCTCTTAGTTGTCAAACTAACAAACATGAATTATTGATCTCCTCTTACATATGGCACAGTCAGCTGATCCGATGACATATCTAGTCTATAAAATCCACATTAAATTGCTTTCACAACCAACAAATAACGAAGAATTTATCCATTGATTTCAGACAAACACGAGTGCACCCCTCAACTTATAAAGTAGCCCTTAACCAGCTGAGTGTTCATCAGCTCATGACATCTCATGTGTCTTGTGATAAAACAGTGCGATACGTTTCTGAGTGAAAACGGTTAGAACTGTTATTAGGACTTTAAAGTGTTTTGTATTGTGTTTATGTACTATACAGCAGATATGTACCATAACATACTATATAGGAGAATTCATGTGAAACTGGTTTAGCACAGTCAGAAAAATCCGACATAAATGTGTTGGGATAAACAAGTCATTTAGCTGGTGTTATACTCCGCTTCTGTCCGCCATCTTCTGACACAAAGCAGTGACATTACGTTGACGTGTTTCCACCGATGTTAAAAACAACACTTAATTTCTCACCTTTCAGCCAGATTCTGATGTCAGATCCCTGGAATCAAATGCCATGGCCTTCATTCTCCTTTCACCAAATTGTACTTTTATATTCTGTTTTGTTGCACTACAGTATTCAGCAGTCACACGGGGGACAAATCCATCACAGAAGAGACAGAAACATCAGTATTAATTCCAGCAGCTTCAATAGACTGCAAGTCAATGCATTTACATTTTCAATTAAATTTTGATTAAACACACCTTTCATTTTATGAACTGGAAAATCTGTCTGTGCTGCTCCTCAGTATGCAGCCATATAAAAGTATCTATAAACCACGGCTGAATGCAACCGCTTTCAACTCATCTTGTTCTGAGCTTTATTGATAAGTGCTTTGTTAAATCACAAAAAAACTGAAATGAAAAAAAAAGATTTGAAAGGCTAGGGGTAATTAGATACAAGAGGATTTTCAGTTAGGACAGTTTTTTTTAAAATGTTTTAAACATTGTTTTAATGTTTTATTTTTCAGAACTGCTACCAGAAGGAAGCGGTGCTGCGGCCGGAGAACAACCAGGTCATCAACCTCACCACACGCTACACCTGGTCAGGCTGTGTGGTAAGAGCACACAAATATATGCGTCCGCTTTCCCTCAGTGGCATCTGGTCCCTAAATAGAAACTAAATCCAAACGGTTTTGTAGCTTCGTTTGACCTCTGACCCTGCTGTGTGGTAATACACAGTATGTGTGTGCATTACAGGGTATCACGCTGTTGCCCTTTATCACCACACACCTATTTTCATCTTTCCTCTTTGGTAGTTCAAAAAAAAGCATAGAAATATGTAAAAGAGGGAAATAATAAACAGACACAGACGGAGAGGAAGCGAGAGTCAAAGGCCTCTAATGTGTTTTCATAACATTTTTACTGATTTACACTTTTCCACTGTTGATGATGCGTCCCATCCGATCGCTTCATAAGCTCTGTCCTCCCCGTCAAACCTTTTAAAAAAAAAAAAAATACAACCTTTTCCCTCTTTTTCAATAAACAGCACGACGTGTTTGTTTATCACATTAGTAAGTGTAATTGCCAGCGTGACTCTGTTGTTGTTGAGGTTAGTGGAACTTGTTGCCACGTTTCAGGCAATATCGGGGTGTGAAATATGCTCACATCTCGATATCGCGAGCTCCCACACCCCTGTGATTATTCAGTGTGTCTCTGAGGTAAAATGTGCTACCTTGTTGGGATCCATACATTTCTTCTCTCGCAGGTGGAGGGAGATGGGAACGAGGAGGTTCTGAGCTGCGTGGGCGGCCGTAGTTTCCGCTCGGTGAGGGAGAGATGGTGGTACATCGCTCTCAGCAAGTGTGGGGTAAGCTCTGACCTCTGACCTCTCCCTGACCCCGCTACCTCTTCAGGTTTAGTACAAGGCAGACGACGTGGTGACGCAACTCTGTTATCACACAAACTGGCTTGAAGGCAAAGCCACTCAATTGTAGTTTGAATCTGTTTGTGTCCAGATAAACAAACGTCTTCACCGTCATCAGTGTCATTATTATCCCAACATCAAACCAAAAGACAGATTACTTCTCAGGCAGTAAAGTGGCTGAAACGTAGCTTTTTAAATGTCCAGAGTTATTTTAACTGTAAGCCGCAGTTTTAAATTTTTGCGTTCAGACCAAAAAAAAAAAAAGTAGTTTTCAGGTACAAGCAGCAGAATCAGATAATAAGACAGGAAAGCTTGGGCAAAAAAATCCACCCAGCATACCCTGAGGAAGGCCCTGAAAAATGCTGGATATATTAAGGCTACTTTTTGTGCTGCCTCCCTATAAATTTTAAATGAACTTGAGCATAATTTTTGTTGCCTGTATGTGCTTTCCCATTTGAGTGTTTTGCACTGGGTTATATTTCAAATGGCAGAAGCAAAGTTATAGAAACCGCAAGGAAACATAAACGTGTGATTTGCAATAGTCAACTGGTCTTTTGTTATCATGTTGCAGATCATCAGGACTGATCTCGAGTGTAGTATAACCGACACTACAAATGTCTGGCCAGAGTGCCACACACACTCCTGACCTCAGCTCCTTGTGCGCTACAACTGATCCTCTATCTGTGCATCTGCCTCTGGACTGGCTCTTGACACTCTGAAGTGCCGTCGTATCTCTGCTCCGTACCACAGTGCTGTCTACAACAAAGCACAGAGACTCTTAGTATGCAACCCCCGGCTTCAACCGTGCTAAACATGCCGTATCTAGGCTCCACTGTAGCCTATTGATTAGCTTGCTTTAGGGACATTTTAACGTTGTGTTGTCTCATAATGGGACTCTGTGTTGTACTAATAGTGCGCCGGGAGAAAAAGAGCAAAGTGGTAGCCGTGGTTTGTTGTTTGTTGACGTGAGTCTGGGCCGGGGCAGCCGGCGCAGAAACGGCGAGCTTGGATAATGATAGCTCAGCGATGATACATCCTCCTATGCTGAGGGCTTCTGTCAAGGACAAATCGGTGTGTGTGTGTGTGTTGTTTTTGTGTTCTACGTGTGCAGGCTTTTTATGTTTTCATGAAAGTGACTGAGGAACAGAGTAAATAAGTAAAATTTCAGCTGGATGTGTGTGATAGTGTGTCTGCCTAGCTATCAGTGACATGTTCTCCGTTACACCCGAGTCATGCTCCTGATTCTGTGTAATTGCGTGTGTGTGTGTGTGTGTGTGTGTGTGTTTGTTTTGCCAGTTGGGAGCGCTGGCTGAAGAGGGATATGATTAGAATGGATGCTTCCTGCAGAGTGTGGTTTAGTGTCACGCCAGCGTCCGCTGAAAGACACGCAGCCTAATGCTGTTGGACTCGAGTATAAAAGCTTGTCTCCACTCCTGCGGACATGTGCACGCTGCGTCCCACAGCCAATTTCCACCCCTCGTCTCTCACCGCTCGCCTTCTCGCTTCCGTTTCGCTTTCACACTTCTTCATCTTCGCTACCTCCGTCACTCACAATCTTTGGCTGTGTCCTGCTTCTCTTTCAACTCTCCGTCGGCAAACTGTGACACATTGGACACCCTTTCATATCTGTTTACCTTTGCATCTCCTCCTCCTCTCTGTTCGGCTGTCTCTAATTGTGTTTTTCCTTTCCGTCTCGCCATCTCGCCGGTTTCTTTTTCGCCTCTCGCTCATTTAATGCATTTTTTCTGGCACCTTCACTTTTATCTGCTGCTACATGTTTTGCTCTTTGTTCCTGTTTCTCTCTTATCCAGATCTCTTTTTCCTGCGCTTTCCATCTCAGTTTTTACCTCCGCTGTAGTAGGTATGAAACCATATCAAGCTCATGGGCTCTTAAAACCAGAGGATGTCTGCTCTCAATTCCCTCGCCCGCACAAAATGGTAGAATAAGAGACTGATCGGTGTTTAACACTTCCTGGCAATTTCACCTGATTAATCGCAGCAGGAAACCTCATGGCTGCAAATTATTATTTCATCAAGGAAAGAAAAAAAAAACATTAGGAAGTCATTATAAATAATATTTGGGTCATCACAAATTACAGCACAGAGAACCTCTGGCAGTCTGGACTAAGGCTTTATGTCTCATCTTAGGTGTTAAAATAACCAAAGATCACAAACGCCAACCCATGGTTGTCTTTTCTTCTCCTGACACAGAATTTAAATTATACATATAATTTCAGTTGTTATTTTACGGTTGCAAAATTGCAAATATCAATTTTCCATTTTGAACAAGTAACTAGCACATGTTTCTCTGGTATTGCCGTCTGTGTCAGAGTGTTACAACTTGTTGGAAGGAACTAATTAGACACTATTAACTGAAAATCACCAAACCAGAGCTGCTCAATAGCACAACGTCATTACTTGCTATTGACCTCAGCAACTGTCACAGCTTTTGGCCTTGAGGTCTCTTAAACAGCTGCAATGGAAAGGTTTGAATTGCTGTAATCAACTTCTGCCTTTTTCTTCTTCTTCTTCCTTTTTTTTTTTTTTTGAGCAAAACTGTTGTTAATGAAACAAAATCACCTCAGCAGGGAACCAAGGAAGAACTGAAATTAGACTTGCTTTAATGAGTGCAGGCTAAAAAAAAAAACAACCAAAAAAAAAAACGGCCAATCTTTCCCAGCTGTCAGCTTGGCCAAGAAACTCATCTTTATAGAACAAGCAGAGTAGAAACACACCCACAGCTACTGTATTTTCCAGGTTTCTGGCAAGAAATTGTAGACTATGACTCTCATAAAGACTCACAACGCGGCCACATAGAGGAGAATTATTCCTCTGTGCCGGATGGAGAGCCAGTTTGGACTTTAAATGCTGCGCCTTTTATTGAAACAAAAAAATCATTTGACAATGTTATGCTTCTTCTGGGAGATATATTCATCCATACAGGAAATAAACAGACCTGATGGTTTGTAGATTGTTGCTCATAATGTTCACCTGAAGTGCAATACGTAAGTACGATTCTAGCAATATACTGCTGTGGTGTATTATTTATATATCTCAAGACAACATCTTGTAACTGCAGCCCAAAAAATGTTCATTGTCTATTAATCTGTAATCAGACTTATTTTCTTGATTAATTAATTATGCATTTTGTCAGATTTTTGTGTAAAATTCCCTACATAAATTGATGAGGGTGCACGGTATTGACATGAAAGTTCTAGTTACATTTGACCAATACTTCAACATACAAGGTGGAAACTTCCATCCATCCATTATCTATACACCGCTTAATCCTCACTAGGGTCATGAGGGGGCTGGAGTCTATCCCAGCTGACTCAGGGTGAAGACAGGGGACATCCTGGACAGGTCACCAGTCTATCACAGGGCTACACTTAGAGACAGACAACCAAGCACACTCACATTCACACCTACGGACAATTTAGAATCACCAATTAACCTCAACGTGTTTTTGGACTGTGTGGGAGGAAGCCGGAGAACCCGGAGAGAACCCACGCTGTTCTGGGAGAACATGCAAACTCCACGTAAAAGATCCTGGGTGTCCTCACCGGGACGCGAACCGGCGACCTTCTTGCTGTGAGGCAGTAACAGTGCTAACCACTGCTACATCTTGCAGCCCCTGGAAACATCCAAATCATTCAAACTGAAGGGCGACAATAAGCAAGCATTTGCTCAAACAATTACTTAAATGTTAGTTACTGATCAGTCAGCTCAGTACATAATTCATGGACTGATCATTTCAGTTCCAGACAATATGTTCAGTATGTGAACAGGAGTGTAGTTTCAACCTGAAGCTGCTTTTCATGAGTCGGGTTTGCCCCTTATTTCCACTGAAAGGAAACTGCAATAGTTGTAATATAGAATAGAATAGAATAGAATAGCTTTATTGTCATCATACATGGGGGCATGACGAAAATATAAATAACTGCCTCTGGACGGTGCATTTAACAAGCTAAATTATCAACCATAAATAATAAAATTATTGACCTATAAAACAAGACTGTATTGAGAAAAGAGGCAAGATGTGTACAGTACAGTGAGGAGGTAATGAAATCAAATAAATCCAATAAAATAGATTAAATATGGGTAAATATACAGCATGCAACTTCAATATGACAATTCTCTCATGCACAAGCATGGTCCATTTTTTAATTATTTATTTTTTCTAGAGACGGTTATAAGTCTGTTGTTGAAGACTGTCATTGGCCTTTAGCTCTGGTTTTGACCAATTTCCGGATGACTTGGAGCACCAACTACATTCACTCAACAGAAAGCCTGACCCCACTCATACTTGGAGCGACTCCCTGCAGCCAGGTTCTAAAACCCTGCAGAAAGCCTTCCCACAAGAATGACAGCCCATTAAGGAACACTTTAAATAACAAAGTAAATTTACTGGTTGGTGCTTCATTACCTGTGGAAATAGTTGGATAAGGTGCTCTTGTCACTTTAGAGGAGCTTGGTCCAAGTTCTGGAAATAACCCAAACGATGTCACGGCGATGCTACCCGGGTTACCTCGGCTTCAAATTGGAGCCTTGGAAATTTGAAACGGAGAGCATGCATTACAGACTGACAGATTGGTTTTAAAAAGGCGTGATAGGGAATGTAGGATCAGGTGATTGCAGAGGTAAGTACGTCCTGATGAATCCCCCAACTTCATGAAACTGTAACAACACGAAATTATGATAGTAAGGCTGTGAGTGTGTGTGTGTTTGTGTTCTTGTATTTTTGTCTAAGGTGTGTGCATTAGTGGTTCAGATTCTGCATTTCACTCATGCTTGTTGTACTTTATGTTGCCACTGTTTCCTGTTTTTTTTAAAATGTTTGTCCCTGTATTTCTGTATTTTCTCTTTTAATGTAAAGCATATTCAGTTTGTGGAATGACGATCACTTAGCTACATGGTGTTCGGATGTCGGCACACTTTCCTCAGGTGTCAAATTTTCATATTTTTTTAGAGAAACACTTCGATTAGGTCGACTACACTCGTCTCCAAGCCGTAACCAAACATTTATCTTCCAGAGCCACACTCTCAAAAGACTCTCGGGAATCCTTTTTAAATGCAGTTATCCGCCGCCCGTGGGATCACAAGTTGTATAAGACTGTACAGATGTTCAGGTGAGAATATCTTCAGTGTGTAATATATCAGCACAGTAGATCAGAAGTGGGGTACCTTTCATAACTGAAACCAACCAGCAGCCCAAAGCTCCTCCTGTGCCTCCCCGTCGGTCCCACAGAGCGAGAATTCCTGCTGTGAAGTGCCACTTCTTCCCTCATCTCTCCTTTCTTCCCTTTGCACCCTTTCCCTCTTTATATTCGCTCCTTTTTCTTCATTCTGCCGTTCTCTCTACCTGTATTTTTAACTTCTTCTCTCTCTCTCTCTCTACATCTATCTCTCTCTTTATCTTTGTCTCCTTGCTCTTTGTGTCTGTATTGATTTTGTGGCAGTGCACGCTCCATGCTTCTCGCCCTTTTTGATAGAGGGAGTGAGATGGAGTCTCAGGCTGCCAAATGAAATCAAAGTCCTTTTTTTTTTTTTTTCCCTTTCCTCCCTCTGTGTTCCTTCGCTCCACTGCAACAAGCGCGAACTCCATTGGCTTTGAACTTGCGTGTGTGAAATGAGCTCTCTGTGCTCTGATTGTCAACCCATCTCTGTGCCCTCTCTCTTGTTCTTTGCTCCCCATCACCTCCCAAACTCACTTTAGTTTGATGCTTTTTGTTTGTGGGATTGCCAGAAATTAAGAGTATTCCAGCAGGGACTTTTCCCACACAGGTGTGTTCATTTCTTCATCTCCTCTTTCTTGCATACTTAAATTTCCATCGCATTGCAAGAACATCAGATTAATAATCCACCTAAGAAATCATTTATGCATGTCACACTATTAATAATTACAAACAAGAATACTCAGAGCATTAAGTCAGTGAAAACTGTTGCTATGGATATGGTTCATCCATCCTTCCTGTTAATCTGGGTCATCTTCACATTCGCAGCACAGAAGGCAGAGCAGCCTAGATTCCTTTTTCTTTCTCAACTAACTTCTTCCACATACCTGGGGATCCTGAGGTGCTTCCAAGGCCAGCTGGGAGACTCGCTCGCTACATGACACAATTACATGCAGCACTTATATCAACAGCGCGCTCCTCCCCGAGGAAAATTGGGGTGTTTTTGTCCTCTTGTAATCGGAAAGGTTGGAAGGAAAATCCGGGGCCTGTTGTTTACGCCGTGGTGGGCTGTGATATTTTCTATTTTCTGGCGATGCAACACACCCATCTCATTAAAGTAAATGACAAAATTATGCCGCAGCACAGAATAACAACCCATCCACTGAAGTCAGAGGCTGTAAATTCTATGTGGTGTGAAAAATGGACATCAGTGGACATTTTCTGCTGCTCAAGTTGATTAATTAGAGAACTTTGAAAAGCCGGCTAATGTGTGGATGCTGGGATGTGGGACAATGTGAATTTGCTTCACTTGGAAATGACCACATTCATTTTCTTAAAAGATGGTTTAGATAATTTCACACTGTTTTGGTGCCCTTTTTTTTATCTGTTGCAAGATGGGGCTGAATTTCTGATGTTGTATTCGGGTTAGTTACTGTTCTGCTCTGGAGTATTTGTTTGACTTTTTTTTTTAAAGAAAATTTATGTGTATTCTGGACAAGAAAATTGTCATTCACTATAGCACTTAAAAAAACAAACTGCTGCTCAGACTTACCGGCTCTGCAGTACGGTTACTGACATCACTGTAATATGGTTATCAATAGTACAGTCGTGACTTGATAATCAACCCCTAACAATCCAAAACCTTGGTATCTGACAGGTTTTTAGGAAAAACGAACAGAACCCATTAAAAACAGCCTTAACATACCGACAACCTTGGATTCTGACTCCGACATGACATTTTATGTCGCACATAAGGATAACGGCGTATTATCAGACTGAACAATCCGACAGATTGGCTACGTTCAGACTGCAGGACTTAATGCTCAATTCAGATTTTTTTGTGAAATCTGATTTTTAGCGAGTTCGTTCACATTTCCAATTAAATGCGACTTGTATGTGATCTGCTGTGAGAACTTCATACGACCCAAAAGTGTCCTGCATGCACAGAAGAGGACACGACGACGTCACACGCAGCGAGCGTGCTCAGTATTTACGGAAGTAAACGTGGATGATAACAATGGAGCGCATCTGCCACTCCCCTGCAGCCACTGATGGTGGAAACAGACGTGTGACCACTAACTAAACTAGCATCAGCAGCCAAATACTGCCTGTGCATTCCGGCCACTTCCACCCTGGGGGTGCGCTCCAGCGGGATGGAAATGGCCCGAACAAGAAGGCATGAAACCCAGCGATGCGTAGTGTTCTAACAATACACTAGTTATTACAACAACTACAAACAATAAATATTACCAACAAATGAGCCTTCAAGCATCAAGCCATCCTTGTATCTTGACCTCCGTCTTGAAAATCCGACAGCCTTGCTATCCAACATGAAAGAAGATTTTACATTTAGTGTTGGATTGTTGAGCCAGGACTGTATAATAGTTACTCTCCTCATAGTTTTATTTATTTATTTTGATCTCATAGACAACACTCTCCCCACTGCTCCCTCCCGGTCCTGTGCATCCTCCATACATGTCTGAACTCTCTGTGGGCCTCTCAACCCCACGGACTGTTCCTCCTCTGTTAAGCTGTGACTTTATCCCATCAGTGGTTCAGGACTTTTGTGAAATAGTTTGTTAAAAGCTGATGAAAACCTAAGTACTGACTAAGAGAATATGTTATTTTTTTAAAAAGCTGTCCTTATGCAGACATACAGAGTTATCTACATGATATACTCCCAAGTAAGATGTTTCAAGGCTGGATTTTAGTAATTTGTGTGTTCAATGACCTATTTCTGACATTCAAACTCAGGTAATATTTAGGATTTTATATGAAAAAAAAAGTCAAATGAACTCCACCTCAATTATTAATGATTCTTCTTCGGAAACCACTCTTGTGTGTAAATGTTTGCTGAATATTTATACGAAGATACGACGATGTTATGATATTGGATTTCACTTCTCCAGACTGAACCACACAGTCCTGAGTAAAACCCTTTTAATTTCACAATGCTTAGCCATCTGGGTGATCCAACACTCTGAGGTTATTACGATTTAACCGTAAAGTGCTGCTCGGACCTTTTTTTTTTTTTTCTTCCAGAAGGTCCTGCAGATCTCAGTTTTCATTATAATAAAAAATCAAAATGTCCTCGGATTGATGGACATCTAAAGAGTCGTTCAATACCACTTCAGCGTACAGAATCGTCCACTACAGCATAAAATATGAAAGTATACACACCACAACACCTTAACAGTGCCAACAGAGGTGGATCGTAACGAAGTATGTTTACTCAATTACTGTGTTTAAGCACAGATTTGAGGTACTTTGGTATTTTCATTTTAGCCTGATTTATACTTCTATGTCTTTGCATTTCAGGGGGACATATTTTTCTTTCTGCTTTCTGTGACAGCTTAAGTTATATTTTTAATGATTAAACAAATAGTTTTGAACCTCCTGACAACTTACAAACAGTTGTGTGTCACATTAAAGGAGTTTTTAACAGCTCAAATAGTGTTTTTTTGCTTTAGTGGAAGATCTTTAGAGTTTCCTGTTTGTTTCTTTAAAAAAAAAAAGAAAAAAAAAGAAGAAGCACTAAGCATGATTAGCATGACATGGACGACAGAGAAAGCTCAGCTGATCCAATTTCCCACCAAAAATCAAAGACGACAGAAAATGTACACAAGCTAAAAGCACAGTTGTGTAATTATGTATAATTTATGTCTTCTTTCCTTTGCCATTATTCCTTACAACCCCTCAGATGCATCTGCTGTCCCTACATATAAAAAAAAATATGTATAAAATAATTCTAATGAAGTCCACCTCCAACCAACATCCTCTAACCTAACCTCGCCTCTCTGTCTTCTCCTCTCCTCTTGCAGGGCGATGGCCTGCAGCTGGAGTACGAGATGAAACTGACCAATGGCCAGTCTTTCTGGACGCAGCATTTCTCTGCAGATGAGTTCGGTAAGAGTGATTAGACAGAAAGATAGAGATTACAGGACGAATCGCTGATGGCACGAGCCAACACCACTTAGCACGGCCAATAAAGCACACTGAACTGAACAAATTACAATAATGAAGGGACGGCTGAATAAATTAATGATGATAGATGAACTGAGAGGGAAGCATGAGAAGAAGAGGCCTGCATATCTTCTAAATGAATTATTCCTACATTTCTAATATTTCCCCCGCTCTTCTTCTGCTGTAACTCCCCGGTTCTTTCTCTGAACTAATCCAATATCCTCATCAAGTGTCTGCCTCTGCTGACTTCTCATGTTTGTTTCTCTTATGCCCTCCTGTTGTCCCTTCTTGTCTTCATCTTGACATTTTGTCATTTTACTTTTTTTTGCTTATGAATCCACTGTACATCTGCCTCTCCATATTCACCTTTTCCTCATCAATTATTCTTTCCCCTCTATCACACCTCTTCATGTCGTCTACTTTCTCCTCCCCCATGTTCGCAGGAATCTTGGAGACGGACATTACGTTCCTGGTCATCTTCTCCATGGTGTTCCTCCTCTCATGCTACTTTGCCTGTAAGTACCGTCTTCTCTTCTTACTCTCATCTCTCTTTCTTCCTCCTCGAGATGATTTATTCCAACTTTCAAAGCCCGCAGCGATCATTAAGTGCCCTTCACGTCAGATCTATTATAAAATCTACATGTTTTCTTGATGGGATAGGAGTAAGTTCTCGTGTTTCTTTCGATAAGTAGAGGTGTGCCTATTTTCTCCCCGGGCTGAGAGTGTCAGAACAGCAACACAGAAGCAGGAGTGAGGAGATGATGAGAGCGGGGCTTGGTTTTTATGTAAAGGTAAATGGTTGAATGGAGAAGTTAGCGGCAGCTTTAAGGTCACTGAAGCGAGTTTGTCACATGAAGGTCACAGCTGAAATAACCCCCCGAAGCAGCGGAGAGCAGTAGCTCCGAGGAAAGAAGCAGTGTAGCCGATATTTATTTGGTGTGGCTCTTCTCTCTAAACCACTTATTGATCCAGGGACCCCATGAAACAGTCATGAGATTGCGGGTGAAAGATCAAATCACAGAATCTTTCACAGCGGACGGCGCTGACCAGTTGCCATGGAAGTGGAGATGATTCAATTTCAGTTTTTCTAAGCTCTTTGCAGACTCTGTGCACTTGTGGTGAGATTGTTTTGTTAGTTTCTTTTATTTGATTATTTAATACATGAACTCCAGAGTGGTCGTCCAGTTATTTTGTAGGTAAATGTCTACAGGAGTAGCTCTGCCTGCTTTGGTGAGGTTGTAGTGCTTTGGTTGAAGATTGAAGACTGTGAAGGACCTGCTGTATGTCTGTGTATGTCTCTTCTGACAATCTTATTAGGTTATTCATTACGATGGAATATTAGGGCCACATTAGGAAAAATATTTTTCCACAGACTTTGAGAACAAAGTCGTAATATTACGAGAATAAAGTTGTAATTTTACGAGAAAAAAAGTCGTAATTTTACAAGAATAGAGCCGTAACATTTCAACCAGTTGTTTTAGAAGAGGAAAGTTGGTAAAATGAGGGCCGTGGAGCATTTTGGGAAGTCGTACTTCAGCATCGGTTTCACAAACCAGGAGATACGTCGTCTTTTGGCGCATCAGCACCACATTATTGTTAGTATCACGACCTTGAAAAGAATCTGCATCTATTCTGAAGAGAGAACCTTCAGAATAGATTCATTTTCTTGCCCCTATTTATTTATTTTTTTTACATAATTTTTTTGGCCTCTTTGCCTTTATTGGATAGGAAAGAGTTGAAAGAGAGACAGGAAAGTGGGGGAGGAGAATGGGGGAAGGGGTTGCAGCAAAGGGCCATGAGCGGGATTCAAACCCATGGCAGCTACATCGGAGACTACAGCCCCTGTACATGGGTCGCCAGCTCAACCAAGTGAGCTATAGCGGCGGCCCTTCTTGCCCTCATTTTAACAACTTTCCTCTTTTAAAACAACCGGTTTAAATGTTTATTCTCGAAATCTATGGAAAAATATTTTTCTTAATGTGACCCTTATACTCTGTCGTAATTCATTGATATGGAAGTTTTATTTAATTTGCTGAAATGTAAATAAAAGAAGGATGTAAACCTACCTATGAAGGAGTTTTGCAAACAGAGGTGGAAAAAAAAATGGCTGAAAGGGGGTTGTGAGATTTTTTTCCTTAAAGATTCTGAAGACTGAAGTCAGTAGAAGTAGAAGGTTTCCTATTTGTGGAGGATACGTTCCTTTTAACAGCCATCATTAGAGTGCCTTCGACAAAGTTAAAGGAGGATCAAGCAGTACTTGGCCGGCCAAGTCCGCGGTTATAAAGCGCAGCCACGAGTGTGTATGAACATTTATGACCCTTCCTCCCTCTATAAATCCCCGCCCTTCAGGCTACTGCTGTTTGCCGGAGTGTTTGGGTAGTAAAATAGCCTGGTTAAATACGCATTAGGAATACCTCCTCTCAGATTAGGTGGAGGAAAATAGAGAAGATGTATCAGGCCTCATCTGGAGATGGGCGTCATAAGATGGATGCATACTAATGATCAGCTCTCGCCGTTTATCTGGCCCGTTTCTTCTTGTGTTTTCTTCTCTCTGTGTCTGTACCTCTCTCGCTCTCCTTCGCCATCTGTTAGCATATCTCCATCCTTTTTATCTCTATTCCCCCAACACACACACACACACACACACTCTCACACACCTCTGTCACCTCTATCTCATTCTTGTGTGTGCTTTTTTTTTTCTTCTCCCCCTGCAGACAATCTGAAGGGAAGACAGCTTCTTCACACAACCTACAAAATGTTTATGACGGCGGCAGGTGTGGAGGGTGAGAGCTTCTGTCTTCAACACACATCATAAGACACACATTGTCATAACACAGCTCACACACACACACACACACACACACACACTCTCAAGCTGACAAAGAGCCTCTCGCATGGCTGCAGCATCTCATACCTTAATCCCCACTTCAAGAGCGGAGATATGATCGCCCTTATTAGCCTCTGAATAGGAACTATCGCAAACAGTCGTGCTGCGCTACAGTGTTCAGTGGAGCATACTGTTACTGATGAACACTCTCTCTCTCTCCCCCCAACACACACACACACACACACACACACACATCCTTTCCTCCCGTCTTTCTTCTTCCTCTTATCTCACTTTCTTCTTTCTCGCTTGCTTGTCCCCTCTCTGAATCTCTTCTCAATTCTCCTGCCACCCTTAAGTTCTCATTCACGCTCTCCTCCCACTTCTTTCAAGCCTTCTGCTCCTTTTATCCTTTTTTTTCCCCCTCGTTCGTTCCTCTCCCTCTTCTTCTCCTCCCCCTGCCCATCCTCTTCCCTTCATTATCATTTCTTGGCATCTTCTGTTCCACGTGTATTCTTTCTCTCTTCTTGCCTTTTTTTCTCCTCTCCTGCAACACCTGCTCACCTATTTCTCCCCACCATCCCCTCCCCTCCTCTTATTTTCCCATTTCTCCCCTCTCTGCTTCTTTTCCACTTGGCAGTGCTCAGCCTGTTGTTCCATTGTGTCTACTGGGGCCTGTATGCTAGAGATGGAGTTGGCAATGGCAGCTTGAAAATACTTGGTGAGTTCTTTTCGTGCATCGGTCACTGACTGAATAACTGACACTACCTCTGCACTGGAAAATCACTCACTGCCTGAGCAGAATGAACGAGTGGACGATGATGGATGTGTGCCGCTGAGGAAATGTAATAGCTGGTTTTGATGGGCATAGGCAGCATCATGCATGATTTTATATGACTGTGTGTGTGTGTGTGTGTGTGTGTGTGTGTGTGTGTGTGTGTGTGCGCAATATGTGTGTGGTGACCTGATTTTATCATTCCCCTCTGATATTACAGTTTCGGAAACCATAACCTAATTACCCTTCTGTCTTCTCTTTCTCATTTTCTGTCTCCCCACCTCTCTGTCCATCTCCAGGGAAATTACTGTTCTCCGTCAGTTTCTTGGTGTTCCTTCTGATGCTCATATTGTTGGGCAAAGGTTTCACTGTCACCAGGTGGGGAGGGGTTGCACTTTTTTATGTGTGTGTGTGTGTGCACATGTTATTTTTTTTTCTCCGTGCTATTTGTGTGTGTGTGTGTGTGTGTCTGCCACGGGTGTGTTTATGCTGTCACAGACTTTCCCTGGCGGGTTTCGCCGTGACAGTCATAGCACTATCTCATGACGTGACAATGCGAGGCGTCAGTCAAAAAGTCAGTTAGAAAGCTGTTACCGACAGCGTGAACACCTGATGTGTCCAGGGGGATGTGACAGATGAATGCTGCTCCGGTGTGAACTTTATGTTGTTTTTGTGGTTTATCTGAGTTGAAGGATCACCTTTTTGCCCTCGACAGATTTTTGGTTCGCTCACTGTGTTGTTTTTTTTTTTCGGCGAGGCTTAGTGATGGACGTTCACTTGGGTCAGAATGCACAAAAAAATCATTACGAATGTTCTTCTTCACTTTAACGTTACCCTGTTTCACTTAAATTGATAAAAGCCCTACTTGCCTGTCAGTGTTTCAGTTGCACTGTCTATCTGTCTAACTGTTATCAAACTGGAAACACATTCCACATATTTTAGACATTGGTTTCTGAGTCAGTTTAATGTGAGAGAAAACAGTGTTAAAGTTACTCACACAATTGTGCTTTCTTAAAATTCTAACCAGCTTGTTTACCAGGCAGCTCACAAGGTCTTTAGTTTCGATTCACGATGAATCATCGTCGAAACCATTTTGCATACTTTGAAGGTTGGTTTCTGCTTTGGGCTGACTGGAATCCACATAATTTTTTTTCAAACTTAACTCTGAATGGAGCCAAAACTGATCTTGCAAGATTTTTAAGCTGGTTTTCTTGACTCTAGGACTATATCCTCCTCAGGGTTCAGAATATTCTGTGATCTCTAGACCGAACCCCAGTGAATAAACTCAAAACTGCATCAGTGTCAAGCTAAAAACATGTCTGTTTATCTGCCGGATCTGATCAGATGACAGTTTGGAGATTAACAGTCAACCACTTTGACATGTTTTTTTTTTTCTGGTTGTGGTGATGAATCAGAAAAAAAGATGTTTAAAATGCTGATAAAGGCTTAATGCTACTACTTGCTGATTCCTTCAGATAGAGAAGAAGTAATTTCTGCTTTTGCTTTGTCCATGAGCCTGCAGCCAGTTTAAATTTATAAATAGCAGAGAGTTGAGGGCACCAGTTTTTTTTTGTTTTTTTTTGTGCTGTGTGGTGTTCAGTAGCTGCTTTTAGATTAAGTTGTCTGCTTCAGCATAAAGAACTAAATGCATGATTCTGTGTGTGCTTCCACATGCACCTGTATCCTTCCTTTTCACTTTGTGCGTCTTTGTTTCTTATCTTTCTGCAACTTGTGTGCAACCTCTGACCCTCTCGGTTTATCCCTGTGTGTCAGGGCGAGGATCAGTCACAGTGGATCTGTCAAACTGAGCATCTACATGACAGTCTACACAATCACCTATGTCATCCTCTTCATCTACGAGGCCGAGGTATAGTATACGCCCACACTCCACAATAGTTCACCAATGTATTTTCAGCCATGGCAGCAGTATGTCATGAAATTTCAGACAGCCCTTCATTGTGCCCAGAAAATGATCACACCATCTTTGGTGATCCCTTAACTTTTCCACCACCACCGCCCCCCCATGACCCTGACACTTGAGGTGACGTGCGTGGAATATAATAGCTTGACAACTATTGGGCGAACTGCTGTGAAATTTGGAAGACACTTTATGAATTGTAATAAGCCAGATCGTCTTCTGACTGTTCATGTAGCAACACCATCAGGTGGAGTTTTTAAATTTGTCCAATGCTTAAGTCTACAGCCTTGCAGTGGCACTAGCACGGCTATAAACTCTTAGACTTGCTTGCCTGGGGGGAAGGTTTCCAACTGTCTTTATTAGATATTCACTTCACAGTCATATGAAGAGCAGCAAACCCTTATGTTGTAAGCAGCTTGTTAAATAATCTAAAATCTTCACTAATTGTCCAAATTGTTGTCAGATAATGTTCAATTTGTTGATTAATTTGCCAACCATTCCAGCACTAGTTGGCACGTTGAAAATATCTTGGCAATAATATCTCTTCCAAGCATTTCAGTTCGTCAAATATGAACATGTACTGCTTTTCTGTCTTCTGCTGTTTAATATGGAAATTTAAAATGCTCTGTGTTTGAGAAGCCAGAACAGTTCATCTAAAGACATTATCTTAAGCTTTAGAAAACTGGCGATAGGCTCTTTTCACCAGTTTACTTTATAGCCAAAGATTAATCAATTAATTGGGGGAAATAATTGACAGGATTATCAGAAATGAAAATAATCTTCAGTGCCAGCCCTAATTTTCAAACTGATAACATGACATGTGCAGTAGTCCCTTAAAAAGCCTGCTACAGATTTTGAATCCTGACAGGAACAACCAGACAACTCCCATCTGCAAACACAACTGAGAACATTTATGACACTTACGGCTATACCTGAGATAAGAAATATTATAGCAAGGATCTATACCTGGGACTTTAAAGCTAATCTTACTAATCAGCATACAGTGTTATATTATTTATGATGCCTCTCTATGTTCTGTATCTGATGATGGAAATGAATTTGACCAGCTATGATGTTTAGCATATGAACTCATAAATGAATAACGCTCTCAGGATTAGTTACATACATCCCCTGCATAGTGCAGAGACTTCAGGCCAATCAGATGTACAGATGGCATATTTAGGGACCATGGATTACAGTCTTTGAATACAGCGCGGTAATGACCCAGTGGGAACAGTGCAGCAGAAGTATCCTCGCTATATTTAACAGTGGAGCCTATAGCCATGTCTCACACTGCAATATGTGGATCTGAAGCAGTATAATTTATCTGCCGCCTGCCCTCTTACATGGGCCCTGCTATTAAAGAGCTTAAAACTCAGGGGAGCTCCTGCTAAAAATAAGCTAAACTAGGTTACAATTGAAACTGAAATGAAGACATGAAGACTGTTCCTGGTACTGAGCCTGCAGTTGGGAATCTGTCAAGCTCTGGTTGGCCGGTCGAATCCCAAGAAGCTCTACACCAAGCCGTGGGACCTATGCATTATGTAGCAGGAGTAACCCTGTATGGCTCATGCTATATACTCACTGGACTGTGAAATGCAATCTCGTGTCCACGGATGCACGCACACGGGCCAAAGCTACACCCACAAAGTCGCGCACATACACCGAAGACCTAGTTGAGGAGATGTGTCAATATCCGAGGTTCAAACAGAAAGCTAGGAGCTGAGCTTTGGGTTGGTCATTGCAGTGGATCCCTGACCCATCGGCAGTCTTAACAACTAGGGCACCGGCTACGACCCACAAACATTTCTTCGCTCCACTGTGTAAAAGTTTTGCTTGATTTTCGTGTGTGTTTTCATCATGGCATAACGCCTCATGTTCTCGTGCCAGTTCTTTGACCCAGGCGAGGTGCTGTACGCCTACGACAGCCCTGCAGGCTACGGACTGATGGGCCTGCAGCTGGTGGCTTACGTGTGGTTCTGCTACGCCGTGCTGGTCTCTCTGAAACACTACCCCGAGAAGCAGCCCTTTTACGTCCCTTTCTTCACCACGTACACGCTATGGTGAGACCCGCGCAGCTTCCCCCCCCCGGCTCTGCCCTCCCTGCAGATAATAGCACCTGAGCTGGAGATTGCAGGAGTAGAAAAATACACATTACTCTGTTTGAGGTCTCTTCAATTTGAATAATTTATGCAGCTCTGTAAAAAAAAAAAATGTGCACAAGATAGCTGATGCTTTAGCTGTCTGGGAATGAAAAGTTGTTTATTTTACACTATGCATCTACAACACTGTGTGCCCAACCTCTGTGCTCAACTTGCACTGTAGATAATTGTGCTTGAGTGAATGATTGCGAGTGGAAAATATCTATTTTTCCTCGCTGATGAGATCTCTTCCATTAGAATAATTTATGTTCCCATATATGTGTGCGAGATAGTCAGTCCTTTGAACTGGAAAGAAGTGTTTTTAATTTACACCGCCCTGAGAAAACGCTCATATATCCACTGCTTAGTTTCTCTGTCCTTTACCCGCTATCTACAGTGAAGGGTAGATTACAAAGACCAATATTATCTGTGTATCTCTTACTCACTGCAACCATTATCTCCTTCCTCAGTGTCTACATCTCTCCCCTCCTAATATCTTTATTACTCGCCGCGCTTTATTTTTCTGCTCTCTTTGTGCCCTTTCTCTCAGCGTTCTTTCTTGTGCTTTCACCTCTCACCTTCACACAATATTTTCCTCCCCCAGGTTCTTCGCCGTGCCCGTCATGGCTCTGATCGCCAACTTTGGGATTCCTCGTTGGGCTCGGGAGAAGATCGTCAACGGCATTCAGCTCGGCATCCACCTCTACGCTCACATCGTCTTCCTTGTTCGTACCACACACACACTCGCGCAGACCCTTGCACTGCTGCATAGTTCACATTATACAAGTCATTATTGCCACTGTCAGTCATACATTATTCACTATCCTTGAGTCACAACGGCCTCATGCTGATTGTCTCCTCCACACATCATTATCTATCTCTTTCTCACCTTCGACACATTGTTCCTTACTAATGGGCCATACTGCTCATGCAAATTTCCTTTCATATTCCTGCTCACTGAATGCATTGCACTTCTCACTTGAACCTCACACGCCCTGGCTATGTGTTACCTGCTATATGCTGTGTATACAGTTCATTGACTATATATATGTAGAAACGTTGTTCTCCCTTTGTCTCTTAGGTTATTACACGACCTTCAGCAGCCAACAAGAACTTCCCGTATCATGTTCGGACATCTCAAATCGGGATCCTACTCTCCAGTCCGAAAGGAGGCGAGGGGGCGGAGAGCTTCCCCCATCACGCCTACGGGAACAGCTCCTTCCTGGGAGATTCTCAACCCAACTTTACCGAACTCTTCTCCATCCAATCAGTAAGTCTACATTTAATGCCTGGTTGATATCCTCCATTAAACTTTATTAGAGAGAGCTGAACACACAGAAGAGCAAGTGAGAGCCGTTCATGTGAAAACTGTTATAATTAACTTACTGATTTCTGCCCATTACATCCACCTCGTTCATGAATGTGTGATGTAAGCAAATGGAGCGGAAGCAGGTAAATATGAGCATCAGGATGAGAGTTAAGCTGTAGCACTGTATGGGTTTGTACACTGATCAGCCGTGGCTTTACAACCGCTTACAGCTGGAGTGAGTGACATTAATCATCTTGTTAGAATGCGACGGTCTGCTGGGACACTTTGAGTCTTGGCATTCATGTAGATGTTGCTTTGACACGTATCACATACCAATGGCATGTAGGACAACATGCCCTGCCATATTGCAAAAATCTCTCAGGGGCAGCTCGAGAAACACACACAAAAAAGAGTCCCTCCAAATTCCCCACAGCCTACTTCTATCAAGCTACTATGGGACGTGTCAGAACAAGCCCAGTCCACGAAGGCCCCATCCCAGAACAAACAGAACCCAAAGATCTGCTGCCAGACACTACAGGACAACCCCAGGTGTCCATGTGCTGGTGATTCAGAGCTGTGTTTGGCAGCAGAAAGGGGGGATGCACACAATATTAGGCGGGTGGTTTTAATGTTGTGGCTGATTGGTGTACATCCACTTAACACTTGCCATCATGTTGCGATGTATGTGAAATGTAATTAGATCAATCTCATGGTTTAGTTGTAGCAACTGGACTTGCTTGAGTTCCTTGAAGACCTCTCATCCAAGAGGCTTCATCAGTTCTGACTGACTAGTTGGGAGTTCCAGATACTTGTCTCCTTAAGGAGCCATGAACGCTTGAGTTTCGGTTTCAGCTGGGAGTTTGTTGCTCCTCCCCCTCGTTATGTGAGTCGTTAGTGCTCCCCCTGCCACAGTGGTGTTCGTTAGGGTCTTTTGTGGCTAGGTGTGAATGTGGGTTCATCTTCCTGGGGAGAGTTCTTAGAACTGAGTTGTAAATAGGCGAGAGGTGATGCCTCTGACCTCCACCTCTGTGATATACTCTGTGTGGCTCCTTAAGGATATAAGTATCTGGAACTCCCAACTAGTCAGTCAGAACTCCTGGATGAGAGGTGAAATGTCTTCAGGAAACTCAAGCAAGTCCAGTTGCTACGATTAAACTAC
The DNA here is from genome assembly GCF_000690725.1 of Stegastes partitus. Lineage (NCBI taxonomy): Eukaryota > Metazoa > Chordata > Actinopteri > Pomacentridae > Stegastes > Stegastes partitus. Next base: position 5,057 of record NW_007578385.1, on the reverse strand, counting down.
GAGAACCATGACCTGGATGACTGGGAATCTTCATCAGACACGTAATTAGATCAGTACCTAATTGTACCTGTTTTCTGGTGCTTTTAAAACACGCAGACTTCCCAACGTCAAACCTGAACTGCTGCCTCATCAAATAAAAGAGCCTTCATTTGGAAGGCATCAGTGTAAGAATACAATTTGCAAAAAAAGAGAATCATGAGAAATGACACTTTTTACCAGCCAATACAGCTGCACTGCAGCGTAGATATTTTGCAGAACAATCCAAACCATTAGAGAGAAGGTGTTCCTAACACTCATTTCTATACGGACAAAATGAAGGAAGGCATGGGTGATAACTCAGTTGTTGTTTATCAAATTCCATTGTATGATCTTGTTATCTAAACACAAACGGAGGAAATTAATGATTCATAGCGAGCTGCAGTTAAAAAATTATTTTAAAAAATAGCTTATGAAGTGTTTGTTTTACACATAGCAAAGATTTGTTCTCATAACAGCCGTGCGTAACAGTGGAGTACGGTTCATTGCTTTGAAATGTGTTTATTTATTTATTTGTTATTTTTGATCTCTATTTTTTTCCTTTCAAAAAAAATCATGTGTTTATTTTCATAATTAGTTGCTAAAGTGTAGTTTGTAAAGAGTAAAGTGATTAAACCTGTTGAAGCCTGGAGGTCAGGAAACCCAGTACACGTGTAATTTACCCCCAGCTGATACAACCGCCACACCGTTGGTGACCTTGAGAGCAGGCTGTCAAAATGTGAGGAACGGTGTGGCGTAACTGACACGGTGTCTGCAAGGTCCCACTTTCTGGCCCGTTCAACCCTCGGCCGTAATCTAGATCTGGAGGATCCGGACAGGTCAAAAGTGTAAAACTCTCATGTTCTTCCTTCCAGGATCCGGTGAAGACGGTGGAGGAGACGGTGGCCCGTAAAGGACCGGAAGTGCCGAGGAACAGCGAACAGAAGATCATCACCACCGCTGCTGACTTAACCTCGATATTGCCCCCACCTCCGCCCCCGATACCCCCACGCCCGGCCGCGCGTTCGCCCCCGCTGCCACCTCGGCTCCCCTCCTTCACCGAGTATTTTAGCATGCAGAGCGGAGGAGGAGGAGGGGGGCTTGGAACGAAGGCATGAGATGGAGAGAAAAGCAGGACAGCGGGAGACGGTGGTGTTGGTGGTGGTGGTGGTGGGGGGGAGGCACGAAGGCAACGGACAGAATGACAATACAAAGTAAAGAAATAGTCTGAGTGGAATTGAAGGTTTTACTGCTTAAAGACAAAAGGGTCAGCCAAAACATAAAAGTTTGGAAGGACGAAGAGAAATCACCAGAGGAGCGAATCCCTAAACGGTCCCCTTTTTCACCTGTGAATGGAAATGACCAGAATGGAGGAGTGAGGGGGGAAATGGCTGAGACACAAGTGCTGGGCTTGTTAAAGAATAAAGAAGCAATAAATATTTGATGTTGACCAGTAAAAGGCACACAGGGAGGAAAGATGACAAAGTGGATGTAAGCCAGAGCAATAGAATGATAGCTGTGCACAATGTGGAAATGAACAAAATTCCTGAAATACTTTCATTCAAAAATTCATGAGGCATTGATGGTGTGCCTGGGAGAGTTTGTAAATAGCTAAAATCGGTGAGAGCTACCACTCTATATAGTTTTATTTCAACAAAAAGGAAATTTATTTTCATGTTTTTTTCCGCATCATTAAATTCCAGTTGGTGCTGTGACCATAGAAAATTCTCACGCCATGACATGTTTCAAATTCATGTAAAAAAAGAAAAAAAAAAAAGTGCTTTTTTTGTTTTGTTTTTTTAAAGATGTTTCACACATTTTGATAAAGCATAGATATATTTACCCTATATGGAGTCTGTTGGGTTAATTTATATTCTTATATGCCTTCATTGCAGCTGGTTATTCTGGATTGATATGCTGATGTGTAACTGTAAAATGTCACGTTTACTGTGGGCACTTCTAGGTACAGTACTTGTAAAACACGCATGTTTGTATCGTATTCCCCGTTCAGCGAGCTGATATATGTACTCCACACGACCATACGATATTTGCTTATTGTGTGTATTGAAATCTGTACTTTTGTAAATACATACAATAGGCTTCCGTATATATTTTTGTTTGGATTGGATGACTTCCAATCAAAACCGTCTCGCGCTGTCTGAAACACACCACAAAGCCAATATTCTATCGGTTTTTGTTAATTTTTCACTGGAGTGCAGAACACGCCTGCTCAAAAATGTCATATCTGTGTGTGTAGACGTTGGTGAATGTACTGATGCAATACAGCACAAGGACAGGGGTAATTTTCAAGTTACTGGATTACTGTAGTACACCTTTGTCGAATTTTTATTTTCTCTCTTTGGCATCTGATCTACAATACATGTATGATTTTAGAGCAGGAGGCTGGCTTTTTTTTTTTTTTTTTTAAATATACAAGTAGCCTAATTCTTACATTTGTCTTGTACCTAAAACATGAATACTGTATTTGTTGGTTTTTCGTACCTCAGTGTTTATACAGTGCGAAAAGCTGAACAAATATGACTAGTTTTGTATCCCCTAATATTGAGCAATGACTAAAAAAAAAAAAAGAAGCCTTGTGGATGAACTTTGAAAACAGCAACACAACTATACATTTTGTCTGTCCTGCATGGAGCACTTTAATGTTCCTGGTCTTAGTCTGTTTATTCGTGATGATGTCACCTTATAAGACTGCTTTTAAACTTGTATTCACACCTCATCACAGTAGTATTCCACATGCACACACACCTGTAAATACAGTCCGACCGTCTGGACATTTTTAGGGAACGTTTCATGCTTGGCCGGCGTAATTTTAAACACAGATGAGAATAAGAGTGACATTAAAACTGAGTTTACCACCAGCTTTTGTGCAGTTCAAAAACTGTCCAAAAAAAAAGAAAAAAAAAAGTTAAAGTGCACTGAGAAATTCAGTGGTTTTATCTCGACCTTTCGTTTGCTTCTGGATTTAAAACAAGCTGTGGTTACCCGGCTGATGGTCCACAGATTTAATCGGTGGCAACTTTTTGCTGTCATGGAGTACTTTAGGTGATGTTAGGACTGTGGTGTGTAACTTGTAAGAAGTGTAGTCAGAGGTGTAACGTAGTCTGTGAAACCGAATGATACTTGAACTAGAGTACTAGCTGTTCTTTCTGATTATGTGTCTTGAGTTCGTTTTGGCATGTTTGCCATTTCGTCTGTTGTTGCCTGATGTTGCGGTTGCCATGAATTGACTGAAGACACAAGGGGGACTCGACAGGCTGACACTGTATCACTACTTCAACCTTGTGTATATTGACATTTAATTACAGGAATGACACACCGACTTGGGGAGACAACTCGAAGAAAAGAGATTATTGTATGCATGACAGAAAACAGCACAGCTTTTAGGCTCCTCAGAGCGATCTGGTTAAGAGCACATCACTAAAGCACCGTTCAAATGCATTTTAATGGTGTCAAATAATAATTCTAAACATGCTGTACATATACACTTTTTGCCAAATAATAAAAATATGGTTTTATTAGAGGCCTTGCCTGGCTGTGTGTGTTATTTGGCTGCTGTGGTAGTAAGCCAGTGTTGTGATCCAGTTAGGACGAGGGCACGTGTCCAAAGGAGTAAATCATATTTAGAATCTGTTCTCATTACAAGAGTCCATTAAAGTAAAACACCACCGGGACAGACTCTAGCCTGGTCACAATCTGATGTAGGCTAGCCTAATTGTTTCACAGTCACTGCCAATACCCCGGTCTGCAAATCCTAAACTGCAGAGACAAACTGAACTGTGTTAGGGACAGAATTTACAAACAGCTACACTCCTAACCAGTGCCAGTCTTGAGAGGACATCGTTTGTCACAATTTGTGATGTTCAGTTCCATTAATATTTAACTGTCTACCGTAAATCTGATGCAAACAGACTATAAATCTTTGAGGAAACGGCTCATCACTCTGCCAATCACTTGTCCACCAAATACCAAACAGAAAAGCACACTGTACATTATAGTGCAACATAATGAACCCTTTTAACTGCAGACAAGGACATGCAGCGTGGGGAGCACACGTGTGATTAATGACATTAACAATGACTCATTGTCCTTTGGCTGTTCTAGACTCATTGTTACCATCCAACACTGACTCTTTCACCACTCTGAACATAAAAAGCCTCTGACAATAGTTTACAGCGAGCAGTAAATTACATTTTAGACACATCAGCATCATTTTGTGATTTCTGACGTGAACTGTAAATTTCACTCGGCCTTCGGTAGGTCTGCCGTTTTGCCTGATGTTTCCACAGCTGATGTACTCGACAGGCTGAAGGTGCATCACTGCTTCAGCCTTGTGTACACTGACGGTACATCACTGTAAAGGCACAAAGTTCACAGTGGGACTAAATGGATTATGTATGGGACAGCGTGGCGTTGCAGTGGTTAGCACCTCACAGCTGGAAGGTTCAAATCTCATTCTGTGTGGAGTTTACATGTTGTCCCTGTACCTACATGGGCTCTTCTTCAACAAAAGCAGCACAAAGCTAGAGCTTTTTTCAGGCTGTTGGGATTTTTTCATTAGCATGTGCAGCAGATACAGCCAGTAAGTGAACAACAGTAAATAACTACAGTTTCTTTCATCAATTAAAATTCTGAACCGAAATCAAAACTAGTTTAAATTCCGGCACTGCACTAGGTCGTCTAAGAACGGGGGGGGGTCAGATGAAATATGCTGTCCAGTTGTGTTATAGGAAATGCAGGCTCCAGCGCGGCATCCTTTAAAGGCTTGGACCCTCTTTAGAGAAAGTCAGGATACCTTGGCCTCTGCTACTATGATTATTAGGGTCCGAGCACCCAAAAGGGTGCGAAGACCCTATTGGAACTGCTCGGATTATTATTATTATTATTAGGGTCCGAGCACCCAAAAGGGTGCGAAGACCCTATTGGAACTGCTCGGATTATTATTATTATTCGTGCCATCGGATTATTATTATTATTTGTGCCAAAGACACGCGTTTTTGAGGCCCTAAACATACTCGAAAACT